>NW_028187492.1:0-28000 GCF_964204655.1 Triturus cristatus
CCTCGATCCCTTCGTGTAAATATTGACCTCGTAACCTTTTTATTGCTGATAAAGAATTGCTTGTCACAAGACAACCTCCTTGAGTCCTGTGTGGTGGTGTTACTGTGCTAGGACGTGATAGGAGAAGGATCTCTCAGGAGACTTCTCGGCAGCGCTCGGCTACTTCGTGCAGTGTGAGGGCCCCCCCTTGGTGGTCGCACCGACTCCTCGGGGTCCGCCTTCCAACACACTCCAATCCACACACTCCAATCCACACCCTCCACTCCACACCCTCCACTCCACTCCACTCCACTCACTCCATTCCACTCCACACAATCTACACACTCCACTCTACACACTCCAATCCACACACTCCAATCCACACACTCCACACCCTCCACTCCACACACTCCACTCCACTCCACACACTCAACTCCACTCCACACACTCCACTCCACATACTCCACTCCACACACTCCACTCCACACACTCCACTCCACACCACACACTCCACTCCACACCACACCACACACTCCTCACACTCCACTCCACTCACTCCACTCCACACACTCCACTCCACACACTCCACTCCACTCCACACACTCCACACAATCCACTCCACACACTCCACTCCACACACTCCACTCTACTCCACACACTCCACTCTGCACACTCCACTCCACAAAGTCTGCACACTCCACTCCACACACTCCATTCCACACACTCCACTCCACTCCACTCCACACATGTCACTCTACTCCACACACTCCACTCCACTCCACACACTCCACACACTCCACTCCACACCACACACTCTACACACTCCACTCTACACACTCCACTCCACACACTCCACTCCACTCTTGACTCCACTCCACACACTCCACTCCACTCCACACACTCCACACTCCACACACTCCATACTCCACTCCACAGACTCCACTCTACACACTCCACACACTCCACACACTCCACATATTCCACTCCACACACTCCACTCCATAAACTCCACTCCACACACTCCACTCCATACACTCCACACACTCCACTCACTCCACACACTCCACTCCACACACTCCACTCACTCCACACACTCCACTCCACACACTTCACTCCACACTCTCCACTCCATACACTCCACTGAACACACTCCACTCCACACATTCCACTCCGCACACTTCACTCCACACACTCCACTCCATACACTCCACTCCACACACTCCACTCCACACACACCACACCACACTCCACTCCACACACTCCACTCACTCCACTCCACACACTCCACTCCACACACTCCACACAATCCACTCCACACACTCCACTCCACACACTCCTCTCCACACACTCCACTCCACTCCACTCTACTCCACACACTCCACTCCACACACTCCACTCCACTCCACACACTCCACTCCACTCCACAAACTCCACTCCACTCCACACACTCCACTCAACTCTCTCCACTCCACTCACTCCACACACTCCACTCACTCCACTCCACACACTCCACTCCACATACACCACTCCACACACTCCACACACTCTACTCTACACACTCCACTCCACACACTCTACACAACTCCACACACTCAACTCAACTCAACTCACTCCACTCACTCCACACACTCCACTCACTCCACTCCACACACTCCACTCTACACACTCCACTCCACTCAACACACTCCACTAGACACACTCCACTCCACACACTCTACTCCACTCCACTCCACACACTCCACTCAACTCACTCCATTCCACTCACTCCACACACTCCACTCACTCCACTCCACTCACTCCACTCCACATGCTCCACTCCACACACTCCACTCCACACACTCTACTCCACACACTCCACTCCACACACTCCATACAACTCCACACACTCAACTCAACTCACTCCACTCATTCCACACACTCCACTCACTCCACTCACTCCACTCCACACACTCCACACAATCCACTCCACACACTCTACTCCATACACTCCACACACTCCACTCCACTCTACTCCACACACTCCACTCCACACACTCCACTCCACACACTCCACTCCACACTCTTGACTCCACTCCACACACTCCACTCCACTCCACACACTCCACTCCACACACTCCACACTCCACTCCACTCCACACACTCCATACTCCACTCCACAGACTCCACTCTACACACTCCACACACTCCACATATTCCATTCCACTCCACACACTCCACTCCACAAACTCCACTCCACACACTCCACTCCACACACTCCACTCCACATACTCCACTCCACACACTCCACACACTCCACTCTACTCCACACACTCCACTCCACACACTCCACACACTCCACTCCACACACTCCACTCCACTCCACTCCACACCCTGAACTCCACTTCACACACTCCACTCTACTCCACACACTCCACTCCACTCCACTCCACTCCACTCCACTCCACACACTCCACTCCACTCGACTCCACACACTCCACTCCACACACTCCACTTCACACACTACACTCCACTCCACACACTCCACTTCACACACTCCACTCCACTCCACACACTCCACTCCACATACTCCACTCCACACACTCCACTCCACACACTCCACTCCACTCTACTCCATACACTCCACTCCAATCAACACACTCCACTCCACCCACTTCACACACTCCACACACTCCACACACTCCACTCTACTCCACACACTCCACTCCACACACTCCACACACTCCACTCCACACACTCCACTCCACTCCACTCCACACCCTGAACTCCACTTCACACACTCCACTCTACTCCACACACTCCACTCCACTCCACTCTACACACTCCACTCCACTCGACTCCACACACTCCACTCCACACACTCCACTTCACACACTACACTCCACTCCACACACTCCACTTCACACACTCCACTCCACTCCACACACTCCACTCCACATACTCCACTCCACACACTCCACTCCACACACTCAACTCCACTCTACTCCACACACTCCACTCCAATCAACACACTCCACTCCACCCACTTCACACACTCCACACAATCTACACACTCCACTCCACTCCACACACTCCACTCCACACACTCCACTGCACACCACTCCACACACTCCACTCCACTCCACACACTCCACTCCACACACTCCACTCCACACACTCCACTCCACTCCACATACTCCACTCCACACACTCCACTCACACACTCCACTCCACACACTCCACTCCACACACTCCACTCCAATACACACATTCCACTCCACTCCACGCTACTCCACACACTCCACTCCACACACGCCACACACTCCACCCCACTCCTCACACTCTCCACTCCACTCCTCACACACTCCACTCCACTCCACACACTCCACTCCACACACTCCACTCCACACACTCCACACACTCCACTCCACACACTCCACTCCAATCACTCCACTGCACACACTCCACTCCACTCCACTTTACACACTCCACTCCACACACTCCACTCCACACACTCGACTCCACTCCACACACACCACTCCACACACTCCACTCCACACATTCTACTCCACTCCACACACTCCACTCCACAGTCTCCACTCCACTCCACTCCACTCCACTCCACTCCACACACTCCACTCCACTCGACTCCACACACTCCACTCCACACACTCCACTTCACACACTACACTCCACTCCACACACTCCACTTCACAAACTCCACTCCACTCCACACACTCCACTCCACATACTCCACTCCACACACTCCACTCCACACACTCCACTCCACTCTACTCCACACACTCCACTCCAATCAACACACTCCACTCCACCCACTTCACACACTCCACACAATCTACACACTCCACTCCACTCCACACACTCCACTCCACACACTCCACTGCACACCACTCCACACACTCCACTCCACTCCACACACTCCACTCCACACACTCCACTCCACACACTCCACTCCACTCCACATACTCCACTCCACTCCACACACTCCACTCCACACACTCCACTCCACACACTCCACTCCACACACTCCACTCCAATACACACATTCCACTCCACTCCACGCTACTCCACACACTCCACTCCACACACGCCACACACTCCACCCCACTCCTCACACTCTCCACTCCACTCCTCACACACTCCACTCCACTCCACACACTCCACTCCACACACTCCACTCCACACACTCCACACACTCCACTCCACACACTCCACTCCAATCACTCCACTGCACACACTCCACTCCACTCCACTTTACACACTCCACTCCACACACTCCACTCCACACACTCGACTCCACTCCACACACACCACTCCACACACTCCACTCCACACATTCTACTCCACTCCACACACTCCACTCCACAGTCTCCACTCTAGTCCACACACTCCACACACTCCACTCCACTCCACTCACTCCACTCCTCACACTCCACTCCACTCCACACACGCCACTCCTCACACTCTACTCTACTCCACACACTCCACTCCACACACTCCACTCCACACACTCCTTTCCACACACTCCACTCCACACACTCCACTCAACTCTCTCCACTCCACTCACTCCACACACTCCACTCACTCCACTCCACACACTCCACTCCACATACTCCACTCCACACACTCCACTCCACACACTCTACTCCACACACTCCACTCCACACACTTCACACCACTCCACACACTCAACTCAACTCACTCCACTCACGCCACACACTCTACTCACTCCACTCCACACACTCCACTCTACACACTCCACTCCTCTCAACACACTCCACTCGACACACTCCACTCCACACACTCTACTCCACTCCACTCCACACACTCCACTCAACTCACTCCATTCCACTCACTCCACACACTCCACTCACTCCACTCCACTCACTCCACTCCACATACACCACTCCACACACTCCACACACTCTACTCCACACACTCCACTCCACACACTCCACACCACTCCACACACTCAACTCAACTCACTCCACTCACTCCACACACTCCACTCACTTCACTCCACACACTCCACTCTACACACTCCACTCCTCTCAACACACTCCACTCGACACACTCCACTCCACACACTCTACTCCACTCCACTTCACACACTCCACTCAACTCACTCCTCTCCACTCACTCCACACACTCCACTCACTCCACTCACTCCACTCGACTCACTCCACTCCACACACTCCACTCCACACACTCCACTCCACTCCACACCACACCAGACACTCCACACACTCCACTCCACACACTCCACTCCAAACACTCCACTACACTCCACACACGCCACTCCACACACTTCACTCCACTCCACACACTCCAAACAATCCACTCCACAAACTCCACTCCACACACTCCACACACTCCACTCCACACACTACTCCACATACTCCACACACTCCACTCCACGCACTCCACTCTACACTATCCACTCCACACACTCCACTCCACTCCACACACTCCACTCCACTCCACACACTCCACTCCACACACTCCACACACTCCACTCCACTCCTCACTCTCTCCACTCCACTCCTCAAACACTCCACTCCACTCCACTCACTCCACACACTCCATTCACTCCACTCTACTCACTCCACTCCACACACTCCACTCCATATATTCCACTCCACACCACACACTCCACACCACACCAGACACTCCACACACTCCACTCTACACACTCCACTCCAAACACTCCACTACACTCCACACACGCCACTCCACACACTTTACTCCACTCCACACACTCCAAACAATCCACTCCACAAACTCCACTCCACACACTCCACTCCACACACTACTCCACTCCACTCCACACACTCTACTCCACTCCACACACTCCACTCCTCACACACTCCACTCCACTCCACACACTCCACTCCACACACTCCACTCCACTCCTCACTCTCTCCATTCCACTCCTCAAACACTCCACTCCACTCCACACACTCCAATCCACACACTCCAATCCACACACTCCAATCCACACACTCCACTCCACACCCTCCACTCCACTCCACTCCACTCACTCCATTCCACTCCACACAATCTACACACTCCACTCTACACACTCCAATCCACACACTCCAATCCACACACTCCACACCCTCCACTCCACACACTCCACTCCACTCCACACACTCAACTCCACTCCACACACTCCACTCCACATACTCCACTCCACACACTCCACTCCACACACTCCACTCCACACCACACACTCCACTCCACACCACACCACACACTCCTCACACTCCACTCCACTCACTCCACTCCACACACTCCACTCCACACACTCCACTCCACTCCACACACTCCACACAATCCACTCCACACACTCCACACGCTCCACTCCACTCCACACACTCCACTCTGCAAACTCCACTCCACAAAGTCTGCACACTCCACTCCACACACTCCACTCCACACACTCCACTCCACTCCACTCCACACATGTCACTCTACTCCACACACTCCACTCCAATCCAAACACTCCACTCCAATCCACACACTCCACTCCACTCCACACACTCCACACACTCCACTCCACACCACACACTCTACACACTCCACTCCACACACTCCACTCCACACACTCCACTCCACACTCTTGACTCCACTCCACACACTCCACTCCACTCCACACACTCCACACTCCACACACTCCATACTCCACTCCACAGACTCCACTCTACACACTCCACACACTCCACACACTCCACATATTCCACTCCACACACTCCACTCCACAAACTCCACTCCACACACTCCACTCCACACACTCCACACACTCCACTCACTCCACACACTCCACTCCACACACTCCACTCACTCCACACACTCCACTCCACACACTTCACTCCACACTCTCCACTCCATACACTCCACTGAACACACTCCACTCCACACACTCCACTCCGCACACTTCACTCCACACACTCCACTCCATACACTCCACTCCACACACTCCACTCCACACACACCACACCACACTCCACTCCACACACTCCACTCCACACCACACACACCACTCCACACACTCCACTCCACACATTCCACTCCACTCCACACACTCCACTCACTCCACACACTCCACTCACTCCACTCCACACACTCCACTCCACATACACCACTCCACACACTCTACACACTCTACTCCACACACTCCACTCCACACACTCCACACCACTCCACACACTCAACTCACTCCACTCACTCCACACACTCCACTCACTCCACTCCACACACTCCACTCTACACACTCTACTCCACTCAACACACTCCACTAGACACACTCCACACACTCTACTCCACTCCACTCCACACACTCCACTCAACTCACTCCACTCCACTCACCCCACACACTCCACTCACTCCACTCACTCCACTCCACATGCTCCACTCCACACACTCCACTCCACACACTCTACTCCACACACTCCACTCCACACACTCCACACCACTCCACACACTCAACTCAACTCACTCCACTCACTCCACACACTCCACTCACTCCACTCCACACACTCCACTCCACTCCACACACTCCACACACTCCACACACTCCGCTCCACACACTCCACTCCACACACCCCACTCCACTCCACTCTACTCCACACACTCCACTCCACACACGCCACACACTCCACCCACTCCTCACACTCTCCACTCCACTCCTCACACACTCCACTCCACTCCACACACTCCACTCCACACACTCCACTCCACACACTCCACACACTCCACTCCACACACTCCACTCCAATCACTCCACTGCACACACTCCACTCCACTCCACTTTACACACTCCACTCCACACACTCCACTCCACACACTCGACTCCACTCCACACACACCACTCCACACACTCCACTCCACACATTCTACTCCACTCCACACACTCCACTCCACAGTCTCCACTCCAGTCCACACACTCCACACACTCCACTCCACTCCACTCACTCCACTCCACTCCACACACGCCACTCCTCACACTTTACTCTACTCCACACACTCCACTCCACACACTCCACTCCACACACTCCTTTCCACACACTCCACACACTCCACTCAACTCTCTCCACTCCACTCACTCCACACACTCCACTCACTCCACTCCACACACTCCACTCCACATACTCCACTCCACACACTCCACTCCACACACTCTACTCCACACACTCCACTCCACACACTTCACACCACTCCACACACTCAACTCAACTCACTCCACTCACGCCACACACTCTACTCACTCCACTCCACACACTCCACTCTACACACTCCACTCCTCTCAACACACTCCACTCGACACACTCCACTCCACACACTCTACTCCACTCCACTCCACACACTCCACTCAACTCACTCCACTCCACTCACTCCACACACTCCATTCACTCCACTCTACTCTCTCCACTCCACACACTCCACTCCATATATTCCACTCCACACCACACACTCCACACCACACCAGACACTCCACACATTCCACTCTACACACTCCACTCCAAACACTCCACTACACTCCACACACGCCACTCCACACACTTTACTCCACTCCACACACTCCAAACAATCCACTCCACAAACTCCACTCCACACACTCCACTCCACACACTACTCCACTCCACTCCACACACTCTACTCCACTCCACACACTCCACTCCTCACACACTCCACTCCACACACTCCACTCCACTCCTCACTCTCTCCATTCCACTCCTCAAACACTCCACTCCACTCCACACACTCCAATCCACACACTCCAATCCACACACTCCAATCCACACACTCCACTCCACACCCTCCACTCCACTCCACTCCACTCCACTCCACTCACTCCATTCCACTCCACACAATCTACACACTCCACTCTACACACTCCAATCCACACACTCCAATCCACACACTCCACACCCTCCACTCCACACACTCCACTCCACTCCACACACTCAACTCCACTCCACACACTCCACTCCACATACTCTACTCCACACACTCCACTCCACACACTCCACTCCACACCACACACTCCACTCCACACCACACCACACACTCCTCACACTCCACTCCACTCACTCCACTCCACACACTCCACTCCACACACTCCACTCCACTCCACACACTCCACACAATCCACTCCACACACTCCACACGCTCCACTCCACTCCACACACTCCACTCTGCAAACTCCACTCCACAAAGTCTACACACTCCACTCCACACACTCCACTCCACACACTCCACTCCACTCCACTCCACACATGTCACTCTACTCCACACACTCCACTCCAATCCAAACACTCCACTCCAATCCACACACTCCACTCCACTCCACACACTCCACACACTCCACTCCACACCACACACTCTACACACTCCACTCCACACACTCCACTCCACACACTCCACTCCACACTCTTGACTCCACTCCACACACTCCACTCCACTCCACACACTCCACACTCCACACACTCCATACTCCACTCCACAGACTCCACTCTACACACTCCACACACTCCACACACTCCACATATTCCACTCCACACACTCCACTCCACAAACTCCACTCCACACACTCCACTCCACACACTCCACACACTCCACTCACTCCACACACTCCACTCCACACACTCCACTCACTCCACACACTCCACTCCACACACTTCACTCCACACTCTCCACTCCATACACTCCACTGAACACACTCCACTCCACACACTCCACTCCGCACACTTCACTCCACACACTCCACTCCATACACTCCACTCCACACACTCCACTCCACACACACCACACCACACTCCACTCCACACACTCCACTCCACACCACACACACCACTCCACACACTCCACTCCACACATTCCACTCCACTCCACACACTCCACTCACTCCACACACTCCACTCACTCCACTCCACACACTCCACTCCACATACACCACTCCACACACTCTACACACTCTACTCCACACACTCCACTCCACACACTCCACACCACTCCACACACTCAACTCAACTCACTCCACTCACTCCACACACTCCACTCACTCCACTCCACACACTCCACTCTACACACTCTACTCCACTCAACACACTCCACTAGACACACTCCACACACTCTACTCCACTCCACTCCACACACTCCACTCAACTCACTCCACTCCACTCACCCCACACACTCCACTCACTCCACTCCACTCACTCCACTCCACATGCTCCACTCCACACACTCCACTCCACACACTCTACTCCACACACTCCACTCCACACACTCCACACCACTCCACACACTCAACTCAACTCACTCCACTCACTCCACACACTCCACTCACTCCACTCCACACACTCCACTCCACTCCACACACTCCACACACTCCACACACTCCGCTCCACACACTCCACTCCACACACCCCACTCCACTCCACTCTACTCCACACACTCCACTCCACACACTCCAATCCACTCCACACACTCCACTCCAATCAACACACTCCTCTCCACTCCACACACTCCACTCCACACACTCTACACACTCCACTCCACTCCACACACTCCACTCCACACACTCCACTCCACACTCTTGACTCCACTCCACACACTCCACTCCACTCCACACACTCCACTCCACACACTCCACACTCCACTCCACTCCACACACTCCATACTCCACTCCACAGACTCCACTCTACACACTCCACACACTCCACATATTCCATTCCACTCTACACACTCCACTCCACGAACTCCACTCCACACACTCCACTCCACACACTCCACTCCACTCCACATATTCCACTCCACACACTCCACCCTACTCCACACACTCCACTCCACACACTCCACACACTCCACTCCACACACTCCACTCCACTCCGCACACTCCACTCCGCACAGTCCACTCCACTCCACACACTGAACTCCACTTCACACACTCCACTCTACTCCACACACTCCACTCTACTCGACACAATCCACTCGACACACTCCACTCCACACACTCCACTCCACTCCACACACTCCACTCCACACACTCCACTCCACTCTACTCCACACACTCCACTCCACACACACCACTCCACACACTCCACTCCACTCCACACACTCCACTTCACACACTCCACTCCACTCCACACACTCCACTCCACATACTCCACTCCAAACACTCCACTCCACACACTCCACTCCACACACTCCACTCTACTCCACACACTCTACTCCAATCAACACACTCCACTCCACCCACTTCACACACTCCACTCCACTCCTCACACTCTACACACTCCACTCCACTCCACACACTCCACTCCACACACTCCACTCCACACCACTCCACACACTCCACTCCACTCCACACACTCCACTCCACACACTCCACTCCACACACTCCACTCCACTCCACACACTCCACTCCACTCCACACACTCCACTCCACACACTCCACTCCACACACTCCACTCCACACACTCCACTCCAATACACACATTCCACTCCAATCCACGCTACTCCACACACTCCACTCCACACACGCCACACACTCCACCCCACTCCTCACACTCTCCACTCCACTCCTCACACACTCCACTCCACTCCACACACTCCACTCCACACACTCCACTCCACACACTCCACACACTCCACTCCACACACTCCACTCCAATCACTCCACTGCACACACTCCACTCCACTCCACTTTACACACTCCACTCCACACACTCCACTCCACACACTCGACTCCACTCCACACACACCACTCCACAAACTCCACTCCACACATTCTACTCCACTCCACACACTCCACTCCACAGACTCCACTCCAGTCCACACACTCCACACACTCCACTCCACTCCACACACTCCACTCCTCACACTCCACTCCACTCCACACACTCCACTCCACACACTCTACTCTACTCCACACACTCCACTCCACACACTCCACTCCACACACTCCTTTCCACACACTCCACTCCACACACTCCACTCAACTCTCTCCACTCCACTCACTCCACACACTCCACTCACTCCACTCCACACACTCCACTCTACATACTCCACTCCACACACTCCACTCCACACACTCTACTCCACACACTCCACTCCACACACTTCACACCACTCCACACACTCAACTCAACTCACTCCACTCACGCCACACACTCCACTCACTCCACTCCACACACTCCACTCTACACACTCCACTCCTCTCAACACACTCCACTCGACACACTCCACTCCACACACTCTACTCCACTCCACTCCACACACTCCACTCAACTCACTCCACTCCACTCACTCCACACACTCCATTCACTCCACTCCACTCACTCCACTCCACACACTCCACTCCATACATTCCACTCCACACCACACACTCCACACCACACCAGACACTCCACACACTCCACTCCACACACTCCACTACAAACACTCCACTACACTCCACACACGCCACTCCACACACTTCACTCCACTCCACACACTCCAAACAATCCACTCCACAAACTCCACTCCACACACTCCACTCCACACACTACTCCACTCCACTCCACACACTCCACTCCACTCCACACACTCCACTCCTCACACACTCCACTCCACTCCACTCCACACACTCCACTCCACTCCTGTAGGAGCTTAGGGTCTGCTATCCTATGGTCACCCCAAATTTTTGCTTTTTGCTTCACTGGTTTTTGACATATTGAGGCTGTGGGCCTGCCAATCAGACCCCCAGCCTGTTGTTCTCTCTACTAAATTAACACTATGCACCCTAGGTGCATAACCAATTGGAAGTGGATCACCCTGTCAGCCCCTGTACCAGTGTACACTAGGTACCCAGGGCATTGGTGTACCCAAGGCCTGCCAGGGGCTGAAGCATGTATTATGCCACCCCAGGCTTGGCCTAACAATCTGACACAACTGGCTGATCACTCAGCTGGGGTAAGTTGGTGTAATCACCTCTTACTTAGGTGTAGTATACCTATACCTAACCTTAAATGGGACACCTGGTAACCTATAAGTCACTCCTATGGCAGGCCTTAACAATCCTGAAGGCAGAGTGCTTGGTTCCATGTGAGATGGTGCTCTGGCATGAGCTGAGCCTGTCTGCAGTGGTCGGAACAACTTCCTTCTACTGTTTCCAGATATCGTCATACCATATACTCTTAAGTGCATTATGAACCTCGCTGTGAGAAGTTGGCCTGGTATATGCTGTTCACTAGTTCTAGTGACCACCTTGTACCATGCCAAGCAACCCTTATGGTGTGGTTGTAAGTCAACCTTTTCGGACTAGCTGCCCTAGTGGTAGCGTAGGCTAAGCAGTCTTTGAGGCTAAACTCGTGATGCGTGTTAAGCAAGCTGTTTTACCAATAGTAACCCCCTTTTATACCAATGAAAGGACACCACACAGATATATATTCAAAATATATATGTATTTATTTCTCAAAGTAACCCCTAGTCTCTTTATGAGCACAGGAGCACAAATCGTCAAACAAGATTATCACAGAATACACAGAAGTTGCACTTTATATGGATAGGCCCTGGTGGCCACTCGAACCATATACTAAAATAGTGGTATAAGTACCACGAACAGAAAAGGGAAAAGGCCTAGGGCCTCTAGAATCGCTGGGCCTACAAGGAGCTAACGTCAGTTAGTGACCAGGAGGTCCACGGGTGGCGTGTGCAGAGCAAATAGTCACACGCGGGCTCCCATAGGTTTCAATGGGTGCGTAAAAAGTACAAAGTTACTGCAAAAGGAATCTTCCGGATGACCTAGGAACTTAAGATTTGGAACACAGGCACTAGAGATGTATTACTACACATGGGCACCGGAGTACCAGCTTTACCTCACCCACAGGAAGCGGGTGCATAGGCCTCAAAGTGCGTCGGGTTTCTTCTATCTGTTCCGTGGAGCTTGAAGACAAAGATGCTGCAGGCGGTCGGTCCGGGAGAGATGCAGTGGATCCAAGAGTGGATCGGAGATGTTGAAGACCTGTAAGCAGAGGGGACAGTGTTCACAGTCACTAGCCAGTGACCAGCGTGGCACCAGGTGGGTACCAGGCGATGTCGGGTGCAAACAGGTGATGAGGGGTAGCTTGTCTCCGCAGCCACGTGGTCCCTGAAGGTCGACGACGTCCAGGAGTCGGCTCACGAGCTGTCCCACGCAGGTTCTCGCTGTCGGCGGTGTCGGCGACTTGATCGAAGCAAACAAGCCTTGGCAAAAGCAATTGTAGGAGGATTCGGAAATCAGCTGTTGGTTCTGACCAGCAAGGTCAGAGGGATTGTTCCTTTGGAGGGGAGCAAGGGCCAGTCTTGAGCAACCAGACCAGCGGTGTTTGTCGTAGATTTCGTCGCCAAGATGGCCACTAGCCAGCGGGCCAGCAACCGGTTAGGCGCGTCGAGTGGCAAAATGCAGAAGGGCCCCACGCAGATCGTGGAGATGCTGGAGGGCTCACCTTTGGTGCAGATGCTGCTCGAGGGTTGGGCTTCTCAGGACCCAAAGCACAACTTGGAGGGAGCCTCGGTTGTTGCACTGGTCAGCTTGTCGTAGTCGTTCCAAGATGGCTGGCTCCACGTGTCTCAGTGCCTCCACGGGTCTCCTCTTTTCAGGGACTGTGGATCGGGCGGTGAGAGGTCTGGAGGTCCAGGTCTTGTCAGTCTCTGGGCTCGGGCTCCGGCGGGAGGCGGCGGCAAAGCAGACGGTGATTCGCTGGATGGTGCTTGCGTTAGCAAGGTGGTCACTCCCTGACCACAGGGGAGATTTTCTTCAGTCTTCTGTGCAGCAGAATGTCGAAGTTCCCGTCTTCTTCTTAGTTTCAAGTTGATTCCAGGATGTCCGAAGTCTTAGGACACAGCTCCTACCTTTAAGCGGATTCTAGGGGCCGGACTACCTGCTAGGTCCCTCCCTAAGGGTGGGACCAGGAAGGAGGGTGGTTACACCCCCAATCCTTTGTCCAGCTCGCCCCAGGCCCGGGACTGGTGTGCCCCAGGACCGGTTTGAACTGGCATATGCACCGAGGCTCCTTGTGAGCCACAGGCATGTCTGGTTTCTTTCAAGCCCTACCTGACCAATACACAAAATCCTGTCTGGGGTGGTGCACGCACCTCCCCTGGCAGGAAACCCTTTGTCCACACCTCCCAAGCTGGAAGGACTCCCAGCAGCAGGAGGGCAGACTTGTGTCTGTGGTGGCAGCATCCATTTTGTGGAGCTGAGGCTATGTCTGATTTTACCCGGGTTTCAGGTACTGTACATGTCGTGTCCCTCTAGAAGGGTGGAATGCTAACCCCGTCGCCAGAATTGGCGAGGGGTTAGTATTCCAATTCGTATGACACCTTACTCGACATGTTTTGATAAAGCCAAACCAAAGATAGCATTTAACCGCGAGGTTCATAATGCACTTAAGAGTATATGGTATGACGATATCTGGAAACAGTAGAAGGAAGTTGTTCCGACCACTGCAGACAGGCTCAGCTCATGCCAGAGCACCATCTCACATGGAACCAAGCACTCTGCCTTCAGGATTGTTAAGGCCTGCCATAGGAGTGACTTATAGGTTACCAGGTGTCCCATTTAAGTTTAGGTATAGGTATACTACACCTAAGTAAGAGGTGATTACACCAACTTACCCCAGCTGAGTGATCAGCCAGTTGTGTCAGATTGTTAGGCCAAGCCTGGGGTGGCATAATACATGCTTCAGCCCCTGGCAGGCCTTGGATACACCAATGCCCTGGGTACCTAGTGTACACTGGTACAGGGGCTGACAGGGTGATCCAACCAATTGGGTATGTACCTAGGGTACATGGAGTCCATTTTACAGAGAGAGCAGATAGCCTGAGAGCCTGAATGGCAGGATCTCAGGCCAACTAAGTCGAAAAACCAGCTAGACACTAGGCAAAAATTTGGGGGTAACCATAGTCAGATATCCACCTTCCTACACAACCCCCCCCCAAACGAAGGGAGATAAGGCTGACCTTGACCAGGTAAGCCTATATTGCCCAAGTGGCCATATAAGGAGGAACCAGCACTGGCATGGTTACCCCCTGTCTCATGGTCCACTAAGCAATCCCTCACCCTAAGGGTATCAGAGGGTCTCCACCATAGGGAATCTCTACCTGTGGTGTGTCTTGGCAAAGTAAAAGGCTGGTGTTGAGATGGAGTACTGAAGTGAGTGTCCTCAAAGTGAGGCCTCAGCTTCCTCCAATCATCCTCCACCATGGATGCCTTTCTTTCTTTAACTGAGTTGCACTGTGCTCTCAGGGTCAGCCTCTGGCTACCTAAAGCTGGAGGCTGGGTCCCTTTTGTGGGCTTACTGGAGGGACAGGTCAGGTTTGGGGCCCTAAGGTCCCATGTTTGCCTGTGCCCAACAGAATCCCCCTGGGGGAGGTCCCTAACTACCTGTAAAGGAGATCCCTCAGGAATGTTTTTACCCATCACCTGACTAGGGCTACTAGCCAGGCAATCCTCATTCTTTTGATGGGGGGGTTCTTGTGGACAGGGGCCCTCTGGGGGTCCACTGGCCTCCCTGACCTCTGCAGCCCTGGGCTGACTGAGGCAGGGTAGAGAGAGGCAGGCTACCTGCACCAGACTGGATCCCACCTTGGAAGGGGCCACTGACATCAGAGGCTCTGCCAGGCCAGGCCTGGCTACCTCTGGGGCAGTTCCTTCACAAGGGGTGAGGTCAGATCCCTGAGGAGGCTGACCTTTTCCTAATGTCTGGGGAGAGGGAGACTTTTCTTCCTCCCCACTACTCTCAGTTTGTGTGGAGTGATCCATTGTTTCAGGCTTCACTACACCTATGTCAGTCTGAGTATAGGCTGAGACCATTACAGCCTTGCCAACCTTTTCAGGGGGGCACTCAGTTTGTGTTTGAGCTGTGACTGTCACAGCTCTGCCAGTCCCTACAGGGAAGTCTGTCTGTGCCTGGGCTGTGGCTACCACTGCCCTTCCAACCTTTTCAGGGAGGAAATCTATTTGGACAGGGGTTGTGAATGGCACAACCCCCCTACCCTTTTGTGAAAGGCCTACCATTTTAGAATGGGTGTCTTGTTCAACTCCAGCCCAAGCTGAGAGTTCTAAGTCATTCCCCAGTAAGCAGTCTACAGGCAAGGTTGGGGACACTGCTACCCTTTTAGGGCCAGTGACCCCTCCCCAGCTGAGACATACCTCTGCCATGGGATGACTGTTCTGTTTGCCATCAATGTTAGTCACCTGGTAGGAGAAACCGGGCAAAAGCTGCTCAGAGGGAACTAGCCAATGGGCCACCATTGTGATGCTAGCCCCAGTGTCTCTGTAGGCCTCAGCTTTTGTACCATTGATGTAGGGCTCCTGTCTGTACCTACCCAAAGTGTTGGGACAGGCAGTGAAGTTGGCAAACCCCATGCCACCATCACAGACAAGAGTGGTTGCTGTAGGGGAATTGGCTAAGCCAGGGTCCCCCTGTGTTCCCCAAGTAAACCCACCCAGATTTCTGGGGGCACTCCCACCACCTGGGGGATTACTGCTGACAGTAATAGGTGGTGTGACAGGAGTAATTGGAGGAACAGTTTTGTTTTTAGCCCTTGGGCAACCGCTGTCAGTTTTCCAATGCCCAGGAGTTTTACACTCATGGCAGTAGGGCTTTTTAGCTGTGGTAGAGGAGGGAGCTTGGGACCCACCACCCTGTGTGGAGTTTTGGGGCCCTGAGGAAGGTTTCTCTTTTTCTTTATCCCCACCCTTCTCTTGAGGCTTGGTGGTATCTTTCTTTTGGTCACCACCCTGGTTTTTAGGCCTGATCCTGGTCCTGACCCATTTATCTGCCCTCTTTCCCAATTCTTGGGGAGAGGTCAAATCTGAGTCTACCAGGTGTTGATGGAGAAGCTGGTTTTGACAATTACTTAAAATCTGCTCTCTCATCATCAAATTGTACAATCCTGTATAATCAGACACCTTACTTCCCAGCAACCAACCCTCCAAAGCCTTAGTGGCACATTCCACATATTCAGACCAGTCCTGAGTCTGTGTCTTCTGGGTGTCTCTGAACATTAACCTGTACTGTTCAGTGGTTAAGCCTAACCCATCAACTAGGACACTCTTCAGGACTCTGTAATTTCTGACATCCTCTTCTCTAACAGTGAGGAGTCTATCTCTGCCTCTCCCCTCAAAGGAGAGCCATAAGATTGCTGCCCACTGGTCTTCAGGAACCTGCTGCACTTTGCAGGCTCTCTCAAGAGCAGTCATCCATTTGTGGATGTCATCCCCACTTTTGTAGGGGGGCACAATCTTGGACAGGTTCCTATTGTCAAAGACCCTATCTTTGTCCCTAGGGACATTGCTGCCACCAGTGGGTATAGACCCACTCTCTCTATGCTGCCTAGCCTTGCTCAGTTTTTCTTCCATCAGGGCTACTTCTAGCTCCTGCTTCCTGATCCTCAGCTGGGCTTCTTGCATCTTGGCCTCATGTTCCCTCCTCTGAGGGGTGGTCATCCTTCTCCTGGAGTGACCTTGAGAGCCTCTAGAGCCATGGGAAGCATTGGAGTCACCTGAGCGATTCCTTTGCCTTCCAAGCCCTGTGTTAAGTCCACTGGGGAGATCCAGTGGGGTGAACCCACTGTCAGTCCCCAATAGCCTTAGTTTAGCTGGGCCAAGTATAACACTTGGCACTGGGCTAGTTCTCCCTTCATCCCCACTCACATCTGTATCCCCATCACTTTCTTCCTCTGTGGTAGGCATCCCATCTAAGGGGTGACTATTGGGAAGGGGTACTTCAGTGGCATCTTCAGAAGGGGGGCCTCCTGTTCCTGTCCCTAAGGGGGCTAACTGGGAAGCTTTCTTGAGTGCTCTCTGATTCTCATCATTCTGTAAGAGCTCTCTGAGCTCAGCAGAGTTTGGGTTCTTGGGCTGTTTAAGGCCTCTAAGAGTTGCCAAATGCCTGAGCTCATTCTGATTAAGGGTAGCAAAGCTGGATGGTGCCCTCTGGGGGTCACTCTCAACAGAGATGGGTACAGTGGACCCCTCTGCCCCGGCCATTGCTCTTAAGTGTGGGTGGATGTGTTGCAATCTACCTACACTTGGGTTTACCTACTAAACCTATCTAGTAGTTGTAGTCAGGGTGTGCTACTCCCTTTGCTCTACAACAACTAAGTTCAGTAGAACTTAAGTATATCTAATCTTGTTTTATATGTACCTACCGGTACCTATGTGATCTTTCAATTGGTAACCAAGAGATTACAATGGTAAAACACAGCAAGCTCAAATCCAACCGCTGCTCACCAATGTGAGAAGTTGGCCTGGTATATGCTGTTCACTAGTTCTAGTGACCACCTTGTACCATGCCAAGCAACCCTTATGGTGTGGTTGTAAGTCAACCTTTTCGGACTAGCTGCCCTAGTGGTAGCGTAGGCTAAGCAGTCTTTGAGGCTAAACTCGTGATGCGTGTTAAGCAAGCTGTTTTACCAATAGTAACCCCCTTTTATACCAATGAAAGGACACCACACAGATATATATTCAAAATATATATGTATTTATTTCTCAAAGTAACCCCTAGTCTCTTTATGAGCACAGGAGCACAAATCGTCAAACAAGATTATCACAGAATACACAGAAGTTGCACTTTATATGGATAGGCCCTGGTGGCCACTCGAACCATATACTAAAATAGTGGTATAAGTACCACGAACAGAAAAGGGAAAAGGCCTAGGGCCTCTAGAATCGCTGGGCCTACAAGGAGCTAACGTCAGTTAGTGACCAGGAGGTCCACGGGTGGCGTGTGCAGAGCAAATAGTCACACGCGGGCTCCCATAGGTTTCAATGGGTGCGTAAAAAGTACAAAGTTACTGCAAAAGGAATCTTCCGGATGACCTAGGAACTTAAGATTTGGAACACAGGCACTAGAGATGTATTACTACACATGGGCACCGGAGTACCAGCTTTACCTCACCCACAGGAAGCGGGTGCATAGGCCTCAAAGTGCGTCGGGTTTCTTCTATCTGTTCCGTGGAGCTTGAAGACAAAGATGCTGCAGGCGGTCGGTCCGGGAGAGATGCAGTGGATCCAAGAGTGGATCGGAGATGTTGAAGACCTGTAAGCAGAGGGGACAGTGTTCACAGTCACTAGCCAGTGACCAGCGTGGCACCAGGTGGGTACCAGGCGATGTCGGGTGCAAACAGGTGATGAGGGGTAGCTTGTCTCCGCAGCCACGTGGTCCCTGAAGGTCGACGACGTCCAGGAGTCGGCTCACGAGCTGTCCCACGCAGGTTCTCGCTGTCGGCGGTGTCGGCGACTTGATCGAAGCAAACAAGCCTTGGCAAAAGCAATTGTAGGAGGATTCGGAAATCAGCTGTTGGTTCTGACCAGCAAGGTCAGAGGGATTGTTCCTTTGGAGGGGAGCAAGGGCCAGTCTGGAGCAACCAGACCAGTGGTGTTTGTCGTAGATTTCGTCGCCAAGATGGCCACTAGCCAGCGGGCCAGCAACCGGTTAGGCGCGTCGAGTGGCAAAATGCAGAAGGGCCCCACGCAGATCGTGGAGATGCTGGAGGGCTCACCTTTGGTGCAGATGCTGCTCGAGGGTTGGGCTTCTCAGGACCCAAAGCACAACTTGGAGGGAGCCTCGGTTGTTGCACTGGTCAGCTTGTCGTAGTCGTTCCAAGATGGCTGGCTCCACGTGTCTCGGTGCCTCCACGGGTCTCCTCTTTTCAGGGACTGTGGATCGGGCGGTGAGAGGTCTGGAGGTCCAGGTCTTGTCAGTCTCTGGGCTCGGGCTCCGGCGGGAGGCGGCGGCAAAGCAGATGGTGATTCGCTGGATGGTGCTTGCGTTAGCAAGGTGGTCACTCCCTGACCACAGGGGAGATTTTCTTCAGTCTTCTGTGCAGCAGAATGTCGAAGTTCCCGTCTTCTTCTTAGTTTCAAGTTGATTCCAGGATGTCCGAAGTCTTAGGACACAGCTCCTACCTTTAAGCGGATTCTAGGGGCCGGACTACCTGCTAGGTCCCTCCCTAAGGGTGGGACCAGGAAGGGGGGTGGTTACACCCCCAATCCTTTGTCCAGCTCGCCCCAGGCCCGGGACTGGTGTGCCCCAGGACCGGTTTGAACTGGCATATGCACCGAGGCTCCTTGTGAGCCACAGGCATGTCTGGTTTCTTTCAAGCCCTACCTGACCAATACACAAAATCCTGTCTGGGGTGGTGCACGCACCTCCCCTGGCAGGAAACCCTTTGTCCACACCTCCCAAGCTGGAAGGACTCCCAGCAGCAGGAGGGCAGACTTGTGTCTGTGGTGGCAGCATCCATTTTGTGGAGCTGAGGCTATGTCTGATTTTACCCGGGTTTCAGGTACTGTACATGTCGTGTCCCTCTAGAAGGGTGGAATGCTAACCCCGTCGCCAGAATTGGCGAGGGGTTAGTATTCCAATTCGTATGACACCTTACTCGACATGTTTTGATAAAGCCAAACCAAAGATAGCATTTAACCGCGAGGTTCATAATGCACTTAAGAGTATATGGTATGACGATATCTGGAAACAGTAGAAGGAAGTTGTTCCGACCACTGCAGACAGGCTCAGCTCATGCCAGAGCACCATCTCACATGGAACCAAGCACTCTGCCTTCAGGATTGTTAAGGCCTGCCATAGGAGTGACTTATAGGTTACCAGGTGTCCCATTTAAGTTTAGGTATAGGTATACTACACCTAAGTAAGAGGTGATTACACCAACTTACCCCAGCTGAGTGATCAGCCAGTTGTGTCAGATTGTTAGGCCAAGCCTGGGGTGGCATAATACATGCTTCAGCCCCTGGCAGGCCTTGGATACACCAATGCCCTGGGTACCTAGTGTACACTGGTACAGGGGCTGACAGGGTGATCCAACCAATTGGGTATGTACCTAGGGTACATGGAGTCCATTTTACAGAGAGAGCAGATAGCCTGAGAGCCTGAATGGCAGGATCTCAGGCCAACTAAGTCGAAAAACCAGCTAGACACTAGGCAAAAATTTGGGGGTAACCATAGTCAGATATCCACCTTCCTACACTCGCGGTTAAATGCTATCTTTGGTTTGGCTTTATCAAAACATGTCGAGTAAGGTGTCATACGAATTGGAATACTAACCCCTCGCCAATTCTGGCGACGGGGTTAGCATTCCACCCTTCTAGAGGGACACGACATGTGCAGTACCTGAAACCCGGGAAATATCAGACATAGCCTCAGCTCCACAAAATGGATGCTGCCACCATAGACACAAGTCTGCCCTCCTGATGCTGGGAGTCCTTCCAGCTTGGGAGGTGTGGACAAAGGGTTTCCTGCCAGGGGAGGTGCATGCACCACCCCAGACAGGATTTTGTGTATTGGTCAGGTAGGGCTTGAAAGAAACCAGACATGCCTGTGGCTCACAAGGAGCCTCGGTGCATATGCCAGTTCAAACCGGTCCTGGGGCACACCAGTCCCGGGCCTGGGGCAAGCTGGACAAAGGATTGGGGGTGTAACCACCCCTCTTCCTGGTCCCACCCATAGGGAGGGACCTAGCAGGTAGTCCGGCCCCTAGAATCCGCTTAAAGGTAGGAGCTGTGTCCTAAGACTTCAGACATCCTGGAATCAACTTGAAACTAAGAAGAAGACGGGAACTTCGACATTCTGCTGCACAGAAGACTGAAGGAAATCTCCCCTGTGGTCAGGGAGTGACCACCTTGCTAACGCAAGCACCATCCAGCGACTCAACGTCTGCTTTGCCGCCGCCTCCCGCCAGAGCCCGAGCCCAGAGACTGACAAGACCTGGACCTCCAGACCTCTTACTGCCCGATCCACAGTCCCTGAAAAGAGGAGACCCGTGGAGGCACCGAGACACGTGGAGCCAGCCATCTTGAAACGACCACGACAAGCTGACAAGTGCAACAACCGAGGCTCCCTCCAAGTTGTGCTTTGGGATCTGAGAAGCCCAACCCTCGAGCAGCATCTGCACTAAAGGTGAGCCCTCCAGCATCTCCACGATCTGCGTGGGGCCCTTCTGCATTTTGCCACTCAACGCGCCTAACCGGTTGCTGGCCCGCTGGCTAGTAGCCATCTTGGCAACGAACTTTACAAAATACACCACTGGTCTGGTTGCTCCAGACCGGCCCTTGCTTCCCTCCAAAGGAGCAGTCCCTCTGACCTTGCTGGTCAGAACCATCAGCTTATTTCATCTCCTACAACAATTGCTTTTGCCAAGGCTTGTTTGCTTCGATCAAGTCGCTGACACCACTGACAGCGAGAGGCTGCGTGGGACAGCTCGTGAACCGACTCCTGGATGTCGTCGACCTCCAGGGACCACGTGGCTGCAGAGACAAGCTACACCTTTCTTCCTGTTTGCACCCGACATTGCCTGGTACCCAGCTGGTGCCACGCTGGTCACTGGCTAGTGACTGTGAACACTGTCCCCTCTGCTTACAGGTCTTCAACATCTCCGATCCACTCTTGGATCCACCGCATCTCTCCCGGACCGACCGCCTGCAGCATCTTTGTCCACAGGCTCCACGGAACAGATAGAAGAAACCCGACGCACTTCGAGGCCTATGCACCCGCTTCCTGTGGGTGAGGTAAAGCTGGCACTCCTGTTCCCAAGTGTAGTATTACATCTCTAGTGCCTGTGTTCCAAATCTTGAGTTCCTAGTCCATCCGGAAGATCCTCTTTGCAGTAACTTTGTACTTTTTACGCACCCATTGAAACCTATGGGAGCACGCGTGTGACTATTTGCTCTGCACACGCCATCCGTGGACCTCCTAGTCACTAACTGAAGTTAGCTCCTTGTAGGCCCAGCGATTCTAGAGGCCCTAGGCCTTTTCCCTTTTCTGTTCGTGGTACTTATACCACTATTTTAGTATATGGTTCGAGCGGCCACCAGGGCCTATCCATATAAAGTGCAACTTCTGTGTATTCTACTGTAATCTTGTTTGACGATTTGTGCTCCTGTGCTCATAAAGAGACTAGGGGTTACTTTGAGAAATAAATACATATATATTTTGAATATATATCTGTGTGGTGTCCTTTCATTGGTATAAAAGGGGGTTGCATTTGGTAAAACAGCTGGCTCAACACGCTTCACGAGTTTAGCCTCAAAGACTGCTTAGCCTACGCTACCACTAGGGCAGCTAGTCCGAAAAGGTTGACTTACAACCACACCATAAGGGTTGCTTGGCATGGTACAAGGTGATCACTTTAACTAGTGAGCATCATATACCAGGCAACCTTCTCACAACTCCACACACTCCACTCCACACACTCCACTCCACTCCTCACTCTCTCCACTCCACTCCTCAAACACTCCACTGCACTCCACACACTCCACACACTCCAATCCACACACTCCAATCCACACACTCCAATCCACACACTCCACTCCACACCCTCCACTCCACTCCACTCCACTCCACTCCACACCACTCCACTCACTCCATTCCACTCCACACAATCTACACACTCCACTCTACACACTCCAATCCACACACTCCAATCCACACACTCCACACCCTCTACTCCACACACTCCACTCCACTCCACACACTCAACTCCACTCCACACACTCCAATCCACACACTCCAATCCACACACTCCAATCCACACACTCCACTCCACACCCTCCACTCCACTCCACTCCACTCCACTCCACTCCACTCCACTCACTCCATTCCACTCCACACAATCTACACACTCCACTCTACACACTCCAATCCACACACTCCAATCCACACACTCCACACCCTCCACTCCACACACTCCACTCCACTCCACACACTCAACTCCACTCCACACACTCCACTCCACATATTCCACTCCACACACTCCACTCCACACACTCCACTCCACACCACACACTCCACTCCACACCACACCACACACTCCTCACACTCCACTCCACTCACTCCACTCCACACACTCCACTCCACACACTCCACTCCACTCCACACACTCCACACAATCCACTCCACACACTCCACTCCACACACTCCACTCCACTCCACACACTCCACTCCACAAAGTCTGCACACTCCACTCCACACACGCCACTCCACACACTCCACTCCACTCCACTCCACTCCACACACGTCACTCTACTCCACACACTCCACTCCAATCCAAACACTCCACTCCAATCCACACACTCCACTCCACTCCACACACTCCACTCCACACCACACACTCTACACACTCCACTCCACACACTCCACTCCACACACTCCACTCCACACTCTTGACTCCACTCCACACACTCCACTCCACTCCACACACTCCACACACCACACACTCCATACTCCACTCCACAGACTCCATTCTACACACTCCACACACTCCACACACTCCACATATTCTACTCCACACACTCCACTCCATAAACTCCACTCCACACACTCCACTCCACACACTCCACACACTCCACTCACTCCACACACTCCACTCCACACACTCCACTCACTCCACATACTCCACTCCATACACTCCACTCCACACACTCCACTCCACACACACCACACCACACTCCACTCCACACACTCCACTCCACACCACACACACCACTCCACACACTCCACTCCACACATTCCACTCCACTCCACACACTCCACTCAACTCACTCCACTCCACTCACTCCACAAACTCCACTCACTCCACTCCACTCCACTCCACTCCACATGCTCCACTCCACACACTCCACTCCACATACTCTACTCCACACACTCCACTCCACATACTCCACACCACTCCACACACTCAACACAACTCACTCCACTCACTCCACACACTCCACTCACTCCACCCCACACACTCCACTCCACTCCACACACTCCACTCACTCCACATGCTACACTCCACACACTCCACTCCACACACTCCACTCCACTCCACTCTACTCCACACACTCCACTCCACACACTCCAATCCACTCCACACACTCCACTCCAATCAACACACTCCTCTCCACTCCACACACTCCACTCCACACACTCTACACACTCCACTCCACTCCACACACTCCACTCCACACACTTTGCACACTCCACTCCACTCCACACACTCCACTCCACACACTCCACTCCACACTCTTGACTCCACTCCACACACTCCACTCCACTCCACACACTCCACTCCACACACTCCACACTCCACTCCACTCCACACACTCCATACTCCACTCCACAGACTCCACTCTACACACTCCACACACTCCACATATTCCATTCCACTCCACACACTCCACTCCACAAACTCCACTCCACACACTCCACTCCACACACTCCACTCCAATCCAAATACTCCACTCCACACACTCCACACACTCCACTCTACTCTACACACTCCACTCCACACACTCCACACACTCCACTCCACACACTCCGCTCCACTCCACACACTCCACTCCGCACAGTCCACTCCACTCCACACACTGAACACACTTCACACACTCCACTCTACTCCACACACTCCACTCTACTCGACACAATCCACTCAACACACTCCACTCCACACACTCCACTCCACTCCACACACTCCACTCCACACACTCCACTCCACTCTACTCCACACACTCCACTCCACACACTACACTCCACACACTACACTCCACTCCACACCTCCACTTCACACACTCCACTCCACTCCCACACTCCACTCCACATACTCCACTCCACACACTCCACTCACACACTCCCACTCCACACACTCCACTCTACTCCACACACTCCACTCCAATCAACACACTCCACTCCACCCACTCACTCACTCCACCTCCACTCCACACACTCTACACACTCACTCCACTCCACACACTCCACTCCACACACTCCACTCCCACACCACTCCACACACTCCACTCCACACACTCCACTCCACACACTCCCTCCACTCCACTCCACTCCACACCACTCCACTCCATCCACACACTCCACTCCACACACTCCACTCCAATACACACATTCCACTCCACTCCACTCTACTCCACCACTCCACTCCACACACTCCACACACTCCACCCCACTCCTCACACTCTCCACTCCACTCCTCACACACTCCACTCCACACACTCCACTCCACACACTCCACTCCACACACTCCACTCCACACACTCCACTCCACACACTCTACTCCAATCACTCCACTGCACACATTCCACTCCACTCCACTCCACACACTCCACTCCACACACTCCACTCCACACACTCGACTCCACTCCACACACACCACTCCACACACTCCACTCCACACATTCTACTCCACTCCACACACTCCACTCCACACACTCTACTCTACTCCACACACTCCACTCCACACACTCCACTCCACACACTCCTTTCCACACACTCCACTCCACACACTCCACTCAACTCTCTCCACTCCACTCACTCCACACACTCCACTCCACTCCACACACTCCACTCCACACACTCCACCCAACTCACTCCACTCTACACACTCCACTCACACCCTCCACACACTCCACTCCCACACACTCCACTCCACACACTCCACTCCAATACACACATTCCACTCACTCCACGCTACTCCACACACTCCACTCCACACACGCCACACACTCCACCCCACTCCTCACACTCTCCACTCCACTCCTCACACACTCCACTCCACTCCACACACTCCACTCCACACACTCCACTCCACACACTCCACACACTCCACTCCACACACTCCACTCCAATCACTTCACTGCACACACTCCACTCCACTCCACTTTACACACTCCACTCCACACACTCCACTCCACACATTCTACTCCACTCCACACACTCCACCTCCACAGACTCCACTCCAGTCCACACACTCCACACACTCCACTCCACTCCACACACTCCACTCCTCACACTCCACTCCACTCCACACACTCCACTCCACACACCTACTCTACTCCACACACTCCACTCCACACACTCCACTCCACACACTCCTTTCCACACACTCCACTCCACATACTCCACTCAACTCTCTCCACTCCACTCACTCCACACACTCCACTCCACGCCACACACTCCACTCCACACACTCCACTCCACACACTCCACTC
>NW_028187494.1:0-76000 GCF_964204655.1 Triturus cristatus
CAGCAGAGCTGCTTTAGAGCCAAAGAACCAGGGCAGCAGAGCTGATGTAGAGCCAGAGAGCCAGGTCAGCTGAGCTGCTGTAGAGCCAGAGAAACCAGGTCAGCAGAGCTGCTTTAGAGGGAGAGAACCAGGTCAGCAGAGCTGCTTTAGAGGGAGAGAAACAGGTCAGCAGAGCTGCTTTAGAGCCAGAGAACCAGGTCAACAGAGCTGCTTTAGAGCCAGAGAACCAGGTCAGCAGAGCTGCTCTAGAGCCTAAGAACCAGGTTTGCAGAGCTGCTCTAGAGCCAGAGAACCAGATCAGCCGAGCTGCTGTAGAGCCAGAGAAACCAGGTCAGCAGAGCTGCTTTAGAGTGAGAGAACCAGGTCAGCCGAGCTGCTCTGAAGCCTAAGTACCAGGCCAGCACAGTTGCTCTAGAGCCAGAAAAACAGGTCAGCAGAGCTCCTTTCGAGCCTAAGAACCAGGTCAGCAGAGCTTCTTTAGAGCCAGAGAACCAGGTCAACCGAGCTGCTGTAGAGCCAGAGAAACCAGGTCAGAAGAGCTGCTTTAAAGGGAGAGAACCAGGTCAGCAGAGCTGCTCTAGAGCCAGAGAGCCAGGTCAGCAGAACTGCTTTAGAGCCAGAGAACCAGGTCAGCAGAGCTGCTCTAGAGCCTAAGAACAAAGTCAGCAGAGCTTCTCTAGAGCCAGAGAACCAGGTCAACCAAGCTGTTGTAGAGCCAGAGAAACCAGGTCAGCAGAGCTGCTTTAGAGGGAGAGAACCAGGTCAGCAGAGCTGCTCTAGAGTCAGAGAACCAGGTCAGCAGAGCTGCTTTAGAGCCAGAGAACCAGGTCAGCAGAGCTGCTCTAGAGCCTAAGAACCAGGTCAGCAGAGCTGCTCTAGAACCAGAGAACTAGGTCAGCAGAGCTGCTGTAGAGCCAGAGAAACCAGGTCAGCAGAGCTGGTTTAGAGGGAGAGAACCAGGTCAGCACACCTGCTCTAGAGCCAGAGTGTAAGGATCGCGGATGTTCTGCAGGAGCGTCTGGAGTCGTGAAGAATGTCCACAGTCGTCCCCCGTGTTCCTCCGACTCTATCAAACTCTAGAGTGCGGAGAACCCACCGGGGAAAACAGGGAAACAAAACAAGGATAGGTGGGGGGAACCGGTAGGTCTTGATGGGTGATTCTGGCAGGAGGAACAGCAGGAGCGTGATGGATCTTGGCAGGAAAAACAAGAGGGTCTCCCAGCTGTAATATAAAGATGGTTAGAGGAATATCTCTGTACCGCCACCTATGCTCTTTCTATTCTTTACTTCCCCAACACCTACCAGGAATATCGTCAGCTGCTTAGGTATTAGTCTGCGGGAACATGCAGGTGTTATTCTAGGTAGTAGTTCCTTTGCGGGCAGCTGCGGGGAGTAGGTATACAGAGATCGTAAACTCAGGGGGTAGAGTAAGCCACTGTTTCATAGGAGAGGAGTAGGAAGAACAAATACCGTGCTTTCTGTGAAGAAGAGCGGGAAACCTAACCCCCTGCTCAATGGTCCTCGCAGTTATCACCACCGGATACCTGATATAAGCTCAGGATGACGTAGGGGATGGATATATACCGGGTGAATGTGAAGGGGAGTAAATGATACTGGGGGCGTGGTACAAACACAAAGGAAAAGACTCCAAATATGCACAACCTTGGAGTTACCTTAACCGCAGGTAATAACACAACTACACACACGCCTGATAAGGCTTCAGATAGGACTCTTTAAGAAGTTTGGCGTTGGTCTGAAGACGCCTAGACAGGAAGCGCTGGCAAGGGAGATCACGCTCCGCCAATCTCCTTCTAATTCCCAGGTAAGGAGCGACGCGAGACAGGAAACCCCCGCACAACAAAACACCCAGCAGACCTTACTTGAATGGTACCACAACCAGAGGGAGCGGGTGTAACCCTCGCCAAATATCCTGGAGAGAGAGAGGACACCGTCAGCGCCACGCTCCACCAGGATCCAAAACGCAACAACCACCGGAGCCAGGAATCGTCCGCGACTCGCAACAGGAAACCGGAACTACAGCAACAGGAAGTCAGGCAACAACACTCGGGACGGAAATGGGGCTCAATGCTAGAACGCGAAGCGGCGTTTACACGCCCTTCGCCCTTTATATACTCACTGCCTGTAGGGGCTTAACCGCGGGGCATGACACAGAGAACCAGGTCAGCAGAGCTGCTGTAGTGCCAAAGAAGCCAGGTCAGCAGAGCTGCTTTAGAGGGAGAGAACCAGGTCAGCAGAGCTGCTTTAGAGCCATAGAATCAGGTCAGCAGAGCTGCTTTAGAACCAGAGAACCAGGCCAATAGAGCTGCTTTAGAGCCAGAGAACTAGGTCAGCAGAGCTGCTCTAGAGCCAGAGAACTAGGTCTGCAGAGCAGGTTTAAAACCTGAGAACCAGGTCAGCCGAGCTGCTGTAGAGCCAGAGAAACAGGTCAGCAGAGCTGCTTTAGAGCCAGAGAACTAGGGCAGCAGAGCTGCTCTAGAGCCAGAGAACTAAGTCAGCAGAGCTGCTTTTGAGCCAGAGAACCAGGTCAGCAGAGCTGCTCTAGAGGGAGAGAACCAGGGTCAGCAGAGCCGCTGTAGAGCCAGAGAACCAGGTCAGCAGAGCTGCTGTAGAGCCAGAGAACCAGGTCAGCAGAGCTGCTCTAGAGCCAGAGAACCAGGTCAGCAGAGCTGCTCTAGAGCCTAAGAACTAAGTCAGCAGAGCTTCTTTAGAGGGAGAGAACCAGGTCAGCAGAGCCGTTGTAGAGCCAGAGAAACAGGTCAGCAGAGCTGCTTTAGAGCCATAGAACCAAGTCAGCAGAGCCGCTTTAGAGCTAGAGAAGCAGGTCAGCAGAGCTGCTTTAGAGGGAGAGAACCAGGTCAGCGGAGCTGCTTTAGAGGGAGAGAAACAGGTCAGCAGAGCTGCTTTAGAGCCAGAGAACCAGGTCAGCAGAGCTGCTTTAGAGCTAGAGAACCAGGTCAGCAGAGCTGCTCTAGAGCCAGAGAACCAGGTCAGCAGAGCTGCTCTAGAGCCAGAGAACCAGGACAGCCGAGCTGCTGTAGGGCCAGAGAAACCAGGTCAGCAGATCTGCTTTAGAGTGAGAGAACCAGGTCAGCAGAGCTGCTTTAGAGGGAGAGAAACAGGTCAGCAGAGCTGCTTTAGAGGGAGAGAACCAGGTCAGCAGAGCTGCTTTAGAGGGAGAGAAACAGGTCAGCAGAGCTGCTTTAGAGCCAGAGAACCAGGTCAGCAGAGCTGCTTTAGAGCTAGAGAACCAGGTCAGCAGAGCTGCTCTAGAGCCAGAGAACCAGGTCAGCAGAGCTGATGTAGAGCCAGAGAGCCAGGTCAGCTGAGCTGCTGTAGAGCAAGAGAAACCAGGTCAGCAGAGCTGCTTTAGAGGGAGAGAACCAGGTCAGCAGAGCTGCTTTAGAGGGAGAGAAACAGGTCAGCAGAGCTGCTTTAGAGCAAGAGAACCAGGTCAGCAGAGCTGCTTTAGAGCTAGAGAACCAGGTCAGCAGAGATGCTCTAGAGCCAGAGAACCAGGTCAGCAGAGCTGCTCTAGAGCCAGAGAACCAGGTCAACAGAGCTGCTTTAGAGGGAGAGAACCAGGCCAGCAGAGCCACTGTAGACTCAGAGAACCAGGTCAGCAGAGCTGCTTTAGAGCCAGGTAAACCAGGTCAGCAGAGCTGCTTTAGAGCCAGGTAAACCAGGTCAGCAGAGCTGCTCTAGAGCCTAAGAACCAGGTCAGCAGATCTGCTCTAGAGCCTAAGAACCAGGTCAGCAGAGCTGCTCTACAGCCAGAGAACCAGGTCAGCAGAGCTGCTTAACAGCCATAGAACCAGGTCAGCAGAGCTGCTTTGGAGCCAGAGAACCAGGTCAGCAGAGCTGCTTTAGAGACAGAGAACCAGGTCAGCAGAGCTGCTCTAGAGCCTAAGAACCAGGTTAGCAGAGCTGCTCTAGAGCCAGAGAACCAGGTCAGCCGAGCTGCTGTAGGGCCAGAGAAACCAGGTCAGCAGAGCTGATTTAGAGTGAGAGAACCAGGTCAGCAGAGCTGCTCTGGAGCCTAAGAACCAGGCCAGCACAGCTGCTCTAGAGCCAGAGAACCAGGTCAGCAGAGCTGCTTCAGAGGCAGAGAACCAGGTCAGCAGAGCTGCTATAGAGGCAGAGAACCAGGTCAGCAGAGCTGCTTTAGAGCCAAAGAACCAGGGCAGCAGAGCTGATGTAGAGCCAGAGAGCCAGGTCAGCTGAGCTGCTGTAGAGCCAGAGAAACCAGGTCAGCAGAGCTGCTTTAGAGGGAGAGAACCAGGTCAGCAGAGCTGCTTTAGAGGGAGAGAAACAGGTCAGCAGAGCTGCTTTAGAGCCAGAGAACCAGGTCAACAGAGCTGCTTTAGAGCCAGAGAACCAGGTCAGCAGAGCTGCTCTAGAGCCTAAGAACCAGGTTTGCAGAGCTGCTCTAGAGCCAGAGAACCAGATCAGCCGAGCTGCTGTAGAGCCAGAGAAACCAGGTCAGCAGAGCTGCTTTAGAGTGAGAGAACCAGGTCAGCCGAGCTGCTCTGAAGCCTAAGAACCAGGCCAGCACAGTTGCTCTAGAGCCAGAAAAACAGGTCAGCAGAGCTCCTTTCGAGCCTAAGAACCAGGTCAGCAGAGCTTCTTTAGAGCCAGAGAACCAGGTCTACCGAGCTGCTGTAGAGCCAGAGAAACCAGGTCAGAAGAGCTGCTTTAAAGGGAGAGAACCAGGTCAGCAGAGCTGCTCTAGAGCCAGAGAGCCAGGTCAGCAGAACTGCTTTAGAGCCAGAGAACCAGGTCAGCAGAGCTGCTCTAGAGCCTAAGAACCAGGTCAGCAGTGCTGCTCTAGAGCCAGATAACCAGGTCAGCAGAGCTGCTCTAGAGCCTAAGAACAAAGTCAGCAGAGCTTCTCTAGAGCCAGAGAACCAGGTCAACCAAGCTGTTGTAGAGCCAGAGAAACCAGGTCAGCAGAGCTGCTTTAGAGGGAGAGAACCAGGTCAGCAGAGCTGCTCTAGAGTCAGAGAACCAGGTCAGCAGAGCTGCTTTAGAGCCAGAGAACCAGGTCAGCAGAGCTGCTCTAGAGCCTAAGAACCAGGTCAGCAGAGCTGCTCTAGAACCAGAGAACTAGGTCAGCAGAGCTGCTGTAGAGCCAGAGAAACCAGGTCAGCAGAGCTGGTTTAGAGGGAGAGAACCAGGTCAGCACACCTGCTCTAGAGCCAGAGTGTAAGGATCGCGGATGTTCTGCAGGAGCGTCTGGAGTCGTGAAGAATGTCCACAGTCGTCCCCCGTGTTCCTCCGACTCTATCAAACTCTAGAGTGCGGAGAACCCACCGGGGAAAACAGGGAAACAAAACAAGGATAGGTGGGGGGAACCGGTAGGTCTTGATGGGTGATTCTGGCAGGAGGAACAGCAGGAGCGTGATGGATCTTGGCAGGAAAAACAAGAGGGTCTCCCAGCTGTAATATAAAGATGGTTAGAGGAATATCTCTGTACCGCCACCTATGCTCTTTCTATTCTTTACTTCCCCAACACCTACCAGGAATATCGTCAGCTGCTTAGGTATTAGTCTGCGGGAACATGCAGGTGTTATTCTAGGTAGTAGTTCCTTTGCGGGCAGCTGCGGGGAGTAGGTATACAGAGATCGTAAACTCAGGGGGTAGAGTAAGCCACTGTTTCATAGGAGAGGAGTAGGAAGAACAAATACCGTGCTTTCTGTGAAGAAGAGCGGGAAACCTAACCCCCTGCTCAATGGTCCTCGCAGTTATCACCACCGGATACCTGATATAAGCTCAGGATGACGTAGGGGATGGATATATACCGGGTGAATGTGAAGGGGAGTAAATGATACTGGGGGCGTGGTACAAACACAAAGGTAAAGACTCCAAATATGCACAACCTTGGAGTTACCTTAACCGCAGGTAATAACACAACTACACACACGCCTGATAAGGCTTCAGATAGGACTCTTTAAGAAGTTTGGCGTTGGTCTGAAGACGCCTAGACAGGAAGCGCTGGCAAGGGAGATCACGCTCCGCCAATCTCCTTCTAATTCCCAGGTAAGGAGCGACGCGAGACAGGAAACCCCCGCACAACAAAACACCCAGCAGACCTTACTTGAATGGTACCACAACCAGAGGGAGCGGGTGTAACCCTCGCCAAATATCCTGGAGAGAGAGAGGACACCGTCAGCGCCACGCTCCACCAGGATCCAAAACGCAACAACCACCGGAGCCAGGAATCGTCCGCGACTCGCAACAGGAAACCGGAACTACAGCAACAGGAAGTCAGGCAACAACACTCGGGACGGAAATGGGGCTCAATGCTAGAACGCGAAGCGGCGTTTACACGCCCTTCGCCCTTTATATACTCACTGCCTGTAGGGGCTTAACCGCGGGGCATGACACAGAGAACCAGGTCAGCAGAGCTGCTGTAGAGCCAAAGAAGCCAGGTCAGCAGAGCTGCTTTAGAGGGAGAGAACCAGGTCAGCAGAGCTGCTTTAGAGCCATAGAATCAGGTCAGCAGAGCTGCTTTAGAACCAGAGAACCAGGCCAATAGAGCTGCTTTAGAGCCAGAGAACTAGGTCAGCAGAGCTGCTCTAGAGCCAGAGAACTAGGTCTGCAGAGCAGGTTTAAAACCTGAGAACCAGGTCAGCCGAGCTGCTGTAGAGCCAGAGAAACCAGGTCAGCAGAGCTGCTTTAGAGCCAGAGAACTAGGGCAGCAGAGCTGCTCTAGAGCCAGAGAACTAAGTCAGCAGAGCTGCTTTTGAGCCAGAGAACCAGGTCAGCAGAGCTGCTCTAGAGGGAGAGAACCAGGGTCAGCAGAGCCACTGTAGAGCCAGAGAACCAGGTCAGCAGAGCTGCTGTAGAGCCAGAGAACCAGGTCAGCAGAGCTGCTCTAGAGCCAGAGAACCAGGTCAGCAGAGCTGCTCTAGAGCCTAAGAACTAAGTCAGCAGAGCTTCTTTAGAGGGAGAGAACCAGGTCAGCAGAGCCGTTGTAGAGCCAGAGAAACAGGTCAGCAGAGCTGCTTTAGAGCCATAGAACCAAGTCAGCAGAGCCGCTTTAGAGCTAGAGAAGCAGGTCAGCAGAGCTGCTTTAGAGGGAGAGAACCAGGTCAGCAGAGCTGCTTTAGAGGGAGAGAAACAGGTCAGCAGAGCTGCTTTAGAGCCAGAGAACCAGGTCAGCAGAGCTGCTTTAGAGCTAGAGAACCAGGTCAGCAGAGCTGCTCTAGAGCCAGAGAACCAGGTCAGCAGAGCTGCTCTAGAGCCAGAGAACCAGGTCAGCCGAGCTGCTGTAGGGCCAGAGAAACCAGGTCAGCAGAGCTGCTTTAGAGGGAGAGAACCAGGTCAGCAGAGCTGCTTTAGAGGGAGAGAAACAGGTCAGCAGAGCTGCTTTAGAGCAAGAGAACCAGGTCAGCAGAGCTGCTTTAGAGCTAGAGAACCAGGTCAGCAGAGCTGCTCTAGAGCCAGAGAACCAGGTCAGCAGAGCTGCTATAGAGCCAGAGAACCAGGTCAACAGAGCTGCTTTAGAGGGAGAGAACCAGGCCAGCAGAGCCACTGTAGACTCAGAGAACCAGGTCAGCAGAGCTGCTTTAGAGCCAGGTAAACCAGGTCAACAGAGCTGCTTTAGAGCCAGGTAAACCAGGTCAGCAGAGCTGCTCTAGAGACTAAGAACCAGGTCAGCAGATCTGCTCTAGAGCCTAAGAACCAGGTCAGCAGAGCTGCTCTACAGCCAGAGAACCAGGTCAGCAGAGCTGCTTAACAGCCATAGAACCAGGTCAGCAGATCTGCATTAGTGCCATAGAACCAGGTCAGCAGAGCTGCATTAGAGCCATAGAACCAGGTCAGCAGAGCTGCTCTGGAGCCTAAGAACCAGGTCAGCACAGCTGCTCTAGAGCAAGAGAATCAGGTCAACAGAGCTGTTTTAGAGCCAGAGAACCAGGTCATCAGAGCTGCTCTAGAGGCAGAGAACCAGGTCAGCAGAGCTGCTTCAGAGCCTGAGAACCAGGGCAGCAGAGCTGCTCTAGTACTAGAGAACCAGGTCAGCAGAGCTGATTTAGAGCCATAGAACCCGGTCAGCAGAGGTGCTTTAGAGCCAGATAACCAGGTCAGCAGAGCTGCTTTAGAGCCATAGAACAGGTCAGCAGAGCCGTTGTAGAGCCAGAGAAGCAGGTCAGCAGAGCTGCTCTAGAGTCTAAGAACCAGGTCAGCAGAGCTGCTCTAGAGCCAGAGAACCAGGTCAGCAGAGCTGCTTTAGAGCCATAGAACAGGTCAGCAGAGCTGCTTTAGAGCCAGAGAACCAGGTCAGCACAGCTTCTCTATAGCCAGAGAACCAGGTCTGCAGAGCTGCTGTAGAGCCAGAGAACCAGGTCAGCAGAGCTGCTTTAGAGCCAGATAACCAGGTCAGCAGAACATCTTTAGAGCCAGAGAACCAGGTTAGCAGAGATGCTCTAGAGGCAGAGAACTAGGTCAGCCGAGCTGCTGTACTGCCAGAGAACCAGGTCAGCAGAGCTGCTTTAGAGCCATAGAACAAGGTCAACAGAATTACATTAGAGGCAGAGAACCAGGGCAGCAGAGCTGATTTAGAGCCATAGAACCAGGTCAGCAGAGCTGCTTTAGAGCCAGATAACCAGGTCATCAGAGCTGCTTTAGAGCCATAGAACAGGTCAGCAGAGCTGTTGTAGAGCCAGAGAAGCAGGTCAGCAGAGCTGCTCTAGAGCCTAAGAACCAGGTCAGCAGAGCTGCTCTAGAGCCAGAGAACCAGGTCAGCAGAGCTGCTTTAGAGCCATAGAACAGGTCAGCAGAGCTGCTTTAGAGCCAGAGAACCAGGTCAGCACAGCTTCTCTATAGCCAGAGAACAAGGTCAGCAGAGCTGCTGTAGAGCCAGAGAACCAGGTCAGCAGAGCTGCTTTAGAGCCAGATAACCAGGTCAGCAGAACAGCTTTAGAGCCAGAGAACCAGGTCAGCAGAGCTGCTCTAGAGGCAGAGAACTAGGTCAGCCGAGCTGCTGTACTGCCAGAGAACCAGGTCAGCAGAGCTGCTTTAGAGCCATAGAACCAGGTCAACAGAATTACTTTAGAGGCAGAGAACCAGAGCAGCAGAGCTGCTCTAGAGCCAGAGAAACCAGATCAGCAGAGATGCTTTAGAGGGAGAGAACCAACTCAGCAGAGCTGCTTTAGAGCCAGAGGATCAGGTCAGCAGAGCTGCTTTAGAGCCAGACTACCAGGTCAACAGAGCTGCTCTAGAGCCTAAGCACCAGGTCAGCAGAGCTGCTCTAGAGCCAGAGAACCAGGTCAGCCGAGCTGCTTTAGCGCCAGAGAAGCCAGGTCAGCGGAGCTGCTTTAGAGGGAGAGAACCAGATCCGCAGAGCTGCTTTGGAGCCTAAGAACAAGGTGAGCAGAGCTGCTTTAGAGCCATAGAACAGGTCAGCAGAGCTGCTTTAGAGCAAGAGAACCAGGTCAGCACACCTGCTCTAGAGCCAGAGAACCAGGTCAGCAGAGCTGCTTTAGAGCCAGACAAACAGGTCAGCAGAGCTAGAGTCTACGAATCAGGTCACCAGAGCTGCTCTCGAGCCAGAGAACCAGGTCAGCCGTGCTGCTGTAGAGCCAGAGAAACCAGGTCAGCAGAGCTGCTTTAGAGGGAGAGAACCCAGTCAGCACAGCTGTTCTAGAGCCAGAGAACCAGGTCACCAGAGCTACTGCAGAGCCAGAGAAACGAGGTCAGCAGAGCTGCTTTAGAGGGAGAGAACCAGGTCAGAAGAGCTGCTTTAGAGCCATAGAACCAGGTCAGCAGAGCTGCTTTAGAGCCAGAGAACCAGGTCAGCAGACCTGGTTTAGAGCCTGAGAAACAGGTCAGCAGAGCTGCTGTAGAGTCAGAGAAACTAGGTCAGCAGAGCGGCTTTAGAGCCAGAGACCTAGGTCAGCAGAGCTGCTCTAGAGCCAGAGAACTAGGTCAGCAGAGCTGCCTTAGAGCCAGAGAACCAGGTCAGCAGAGCTGCTTTAGAGGGAGAGAACCAGGCCAGCAGAGCCACTGTAGACCCAGAGAACCAGGTAGCAGAGGTGCTGTAGAGCCAGAGAACCAGGTCAGCAGAGCTGCTCTAGAGTCAGAGAACCAGGTCAGCAGAGCTGCTCTAGAGCCTAAGAACCAGGTCAGCAGTGCTGCTTTAGAGGGAGAGAACCAGGTCAGCAGACCTGTTGTAGAGCCAGAGAACCAGGTCAACAGAGCTGCTTTAGAGCCACTGAACCAACTCAGCAGAGCTGCTTTAGAGCTAGAGAACCAGGTCAGCAGAGCCGTTGTAGAGCCAGACAACCAGGTCAGCAGAGCTGCTTTAGAGCCAGACAAACCAGGTCAGCAGAGCTGCTCTAGAGCCTAAGAACCAGGTCAGCAGAGCTGCTCTAGAGACTAAGAACCAGGTCAGCAGAGCTGCTCTACAGCCAGAGAACCAAGTCAGCAGAGCTGCTTAACAGCCATAGAACCAGGTCAGCAGAGCTGCATTAGAGCCAGAGAACCAGGTCAGCAGAGCTGCTCTGGAGCCTAAGAACCAGGTCAGCACAGCTGCTCTAGAGCCAGAGAATCAGGTCAGCAGAGCTGTTTTAGAGCCAGAGAAACAGGTCAGCAGAGCTGCTCTAGAGGCAGAGAACCAGGTCAGCAGAGCCGCTTTAGAGCCAGAGAACCAGGGTAGCAAAGCTGCTATAGAGCTAGAGAACCAGGTCAGGCGAGCTGCTGTAGAGCCAGAGAAACCAGGTCAGCAGCGCTACTTTAGAGGGAGAGAACCAGGTCAGCAGAGGTGCCTTAGAGCCAGAGAACCAGGTCAGCAGAGCTGCTTTAGAGCCAGAGAACCAGGTCGGCACAGCTGCTCTAGAGCCTAAGAACCAGGTCAGCAGAGCTGCTCTAGAGCCAGAGAACCAGGTCAGCACAGCTGCTCTAGAGCCAGAGAACCAGGTCAGCAGAGCTTCTTCAGAGGCAGAGAACCAGGTCAGCAGAGCTGCTATAGAGGCAGAGAACCAGGTCGGCAGAGCTGCTTTAGAGCCAAAGAACCAGGGCAGCAGAGCTGATGTAGAGCCAGAGAGCCAGGTCAGCTGAGCTGCTGTAGAGCCAGAGAAACCAGGTCACCAGAGCTGCTTTAGAGGGAGACAACCAGGTCAGCAGAGCTGCTTTAGAGGGAGAGAACCAGGTCAGCAGAGCTGCTTTAGAGCCAGAGAACCAGGTCAGCAGAGCTGCTTTAGAGCCAGAGAACCAGGTCAGCAGAGCTGCTCTAGAGCCTAAGAACCAGGTTAGCAGAGCTGCTCTAGAGCCAGAGAACCAGGTCAGCCGAGCTGCTGTAGGGCCAGAGAAACCAGGTCAGCAGAGCTGCTTTAGAGTGAGAGAACCAGGTCAGCAGAGCTGCTCTGGAGCCTAAGAACCAGGTCAGCAGAGCTGCTCTAGAGCCAGAGAACCAGGTCAGCACAGCTGCTCTAGAGCCAGAGAACCAGGTCAGCAGAGCTGCTTCAGAGGCAGAGAACCAGGTCAGCAGAGCTGCTTTAGAGGGAGAGAACCAGGTCAGCAGAGCTGCTTTAGAGGGAGAGAACCAGGTCAGCAGAGCTGCTTTGGAGCCAGAGAACCAGGTCAGCAGAGCTGCTTTAGAGACAGAGAACCAGGTCAGCAGAGCTGCTCTAGAGCCTAAGAACCAGGTTAGCAGAGCTGCTCTAGAGCCAGAGAACCAGGTCAGGCGAGCTGCTGTAGAGCCAGAGAAACCAGGTCAGCAGCGCTACTTTAGAGGGAGAGAACCAGGTCAGCAGAGCTGCCTTAGAGCCAGAGAACCAGGTCAGCAGAGCTGCTTTAGAGCCAGAGAACCAGGTCGGCACAGCTGCTCTAGAGCCTAAGAACCAGGTCAGCAGAGCTGCTCTAGAGCCAGAGAACCAGGTCAGCACAGCTGCTCTAGAGCCAGAGAACCAGGTCAGCAGAGCTTCTTCAGAGGCAGAGAACCAGGTCAGCAGAGCTGCTATAGAGGCAGAGAACCAGGTCGGCAGAGCTGCTTTAGAGCCAAAGAACCAGGGCAGCAGAGCTGATGTAGAGCCAGAGAGCCAGGTCAGCTGAGCTGCTGTAGAGCCAGAGAAACCAGGTCACCAGAGCTGCTTTAGAGGGAGACAACCAGGTCAGCAGAGCTGCTTTAGAGGGAGAGAACCAGGTCAGCAGAGCTGCTTTAGAGCCAGAGAACCAGGTCAGCAGAGCTGCTTTAGAGCCAGAGAACCAGGTCAGCAGAGCTGCTCTAGAGCCTAAGAACCAGGTTAGCAGAGCTGCTCTAGAGCCAGAGAACCAGGTCAGCCGAGCTGCTGTAGGGCCAGAGAAACCAGGTCAGCAGAGCTGCTTTAGAGTGAGAGAACCAGGTCAGCAGAGCTGCTCTGGAGCCTAAGAACCAGGTCAGCAGAGCTGCTCTAGAGCCAGAGAACCAGGTCAGCACAGCTGCTCTAGAGCCAGAGAACCAGGTCAGCAGAGCTGCTTCAGAGGCAGAGAACCAGGTCAGCAGAGCTGCTTTAGAGGGAGAGAACCAGGTCAGCAGAGCTGCTTTAGAGGGAGAGAACCAGGTCAGCAGAGCTGCTTTGGAGCCAGAGAACCAGGTCAGCAGAGCTGCTTTAGAGACAGAGAACCAGGTCAGCAGAGCTGCTCTAGAGCCTAAGAACCAGGTTAGCAGAGCTGCTCTAGAGCCAGAGAACCAGGTCAGCCGAGCTGCTGTAGGGCCAGAGAAACCAGGTCAGCAGAGCTGATTTAGAGTGAGAGAACCAGGTCAGCAGAGCTGCTCTGGAGCCTAAGAACCAGGCCAGCACAGCTGCTCTAGAGCCAGAGAACCAGGTCAGCAGAGCTGCTTCAGAGGCAGAGAACCAGGTCAGCAGAGCTGCTATAGAGGCAGAGAACCAGGTCAGCAGAGCTGCTTTAGAGCCAAAGAACCAGGGCAGCAGAGCTGATGTAGAGCCAGAGAGCCAAGTCAGCTGAGCTGCTGTAGAGCCAGAGAAACCAGGTCAGCAGAGCTGCTTTAGAGGGAGAGAACCAGGTCAGCAGAGCTGCTTTAGAGGGAGAGAAACAGGTCAGCAGAGCTGCTTTAGAGCCAGAGAACCAGGTCAACAGAGCTGCTTTAGAGCCAGAGAACCAGGTCAGCAGAGCTGCTCTAGAGCCTAAGAACCAGGTTTGCAGAGCTGCTCTAGAGCCAGAGAACCAGATCAGCCGAGCTGCTGTAGAGCCAGAGAAACCAGGTCAGCAGAGCTGCTTTAGAGTGAGAGAACCAGGTCAGCCGAGCTGCTCTGAAGCCTAAGAACCAGGCCAGCACAGTTGCTCTAGAGCCAGAAAAACAGGTCAGCAGAGCTCCTTTCGAGCCTAAGAACCAGGTCAGCAGAGCTTCTTTAGAGCCAGAGAACCAGGTCAACCGAGCTGCTGTAGAGCCAGAGAAACCAGGTCAGAAGAGCTGCTTTAAAGGGAGAGAACCAGGTCAGCAGAGCTGCTCTAGAGCCAGAGAGCCAGGTCAGCAGAACTGCTTTAGAGCCAGAGAACCAGGTCAGCAGAGCTGCTCTAGAGCCTAAGAACCAGGTCAGCAGTGCTGCTCTAGAGCCAGATAACCAGGTCAGCAGAGCTGCTCTAGAGCCTAAGAACAAAGTCAGCAGAGCTTCTCTAGAGCCAGAGAACCAGGTCAACCAAGCTGTTGTAGAGCCAGAGAAACCAGGTCAGCAGAGCTGCTTTAGAGGGAGAGAACCAGGTCAGCAGAGCTGCTCTAGAGTCATTGAACCAGGTCAGCAGAGCTGCTTTAGAGCCAGAGAACCAGGTCAGCAGAGCTGCTCTAGAGCCTAAGAACCAGGTCAGCAGAGCTGCTCTAGAACCAGAGAACTAGGTCAGCAGAGCTGCTGTAGAGCCAGAGAAACCAGGTCAGCAGAGCTGGTTTAGAGGGAGAGAACCAGGTCAGCACACCTGCTCTAGAGCCAGAGTGTAAGGATCGCGGATGTTCTGCAGGAGCGTCTGGAGTCGTGAAGAATGTCCACAGTCGTCCCCCGTGTTCCTCCGACTCTATCAAACTCTAGAGTGCGGAGAACCCACCGGGGAAAACAGGGAAACAAAACAAGGATAGGTGGGGGGAACCGGTAGGTCTTGATGGGTGATTCTGGCAGGAGGAACAGCAGGAGCGTGATGGATCTTGGCAGGAAAAACAAGAGGGTCTCCCAGCTGTAATATAAAGATGGTTAGAGGAATATCTCTGTACCGCCACCTATGCTCTTTCTATTCTTTACTTCCCCAACACCTACCAGGAATATCGTCAGCTGCTTAGGTATTAGTCTGCGGGAACATGCAGGTGTTATTCTAGGTAGTAGTTCCTTTGCGGGCAGCTGCGGGGAGTAGGTATACAGAGATCGTAAACTCAGGGGGTAGAGTAAGCCACTGTTTCATAGGAGAGGAGTAGGAAGAACAAATACCGTGCTTTCTGTGAAGAAGAGCGGGAAACCTAACCCCCTGCTCAATGGTCCTCGCAGTTATCACCACCGGATACCTGATATAAGCTCAGGATGACGTAGGGGATGGATATATACCGGGTGAATGTGAAGGGGAGTAAATGATACTGGGGGCGTGGTACAAACACAAAGGAAAAGACTCCAAATATGCACAACCTTGGAGTTACCTTAACCGCAGGTAATAACAGCCTGATAAGGCTTCAGATAGGACTCTTTAAGAAGTTTGGCGTTGGTCTGAAGACGCCTAGACAGGAAGCGCTGGCAAGGGAGATCACGCTCCGCCAATCTCCTTCTAATTCCCAGGTAAGGAGCGACGCGAGACAGGAAACCCCCGCACAACAAAACACCCAGCAGACCTTACTTGAATGGTACCACAACCAGAGGGAGCGGGTGTAACCCTCGCCAAATATCCTGGAGAGAGAGAGGACACCGTCAGCGCCACGCTCCACCAGGATCCAAAACGCAACAACCACCGGAGCCAGGAATCATCCGCGACTCGCAACAGGAAACCGGAACTACAGCAACAGGAAGTCAGGCAACAACACTCGGGACGGAAATGGGGCTCAATGCTAGAACGCGAAGCGGCGTTTACACGCCCTTCGCCCTTTATATACTCACTGCCTGTAGGGGCTTAACCGCGGGGCATGACACAGAGAACCAGGTCAGCAGAGCTGCTGTAGAGCCAAAGAAGCCAGGTCAGCAGAGCTGCTTTAGAGGGAGAGAACCAGGTCAGCAGAGCTGCTTTAGAGCCATAGAATCAGGTCAGCAGAGCTGCTTTAGAACCAGAGAACAAGGCCAATAGAGCTGCTTTAGAGCCAGAGAACTAGGTCAGCAGAGCTGCTCTAGAGCCAGAGAACTAGGTCTGCAGAGCAGGTTTAAAACCTGAGAACCAGGTCAGCCGAGCTGCTGTAGAGCCAGAGAAACCAGGTCAGCAGAGCTGCTTTAGAGCCAGAGAACTAGGGCAGCAGAGCTGCTCTAGAGCCAGAGAACTAAGTCAGCAGTGCTGCTTTTGAGCCAGAGAACCAGGTCAGCAGAGCTGCTCTAGAGGGAGAGAACCAGGGTCAGCAGAGCCGCTGTAGAGCCAGAGAACCAGGTCAGCAGAGCTGCTGTAGAGCCAGAGAACCAGGTCAGCAGAGCTGCTCTAGAGCCAGAGAACCAGGTCAGCAGAGCTGCTCTAGAGCCTAAGAACTAAGTCAGCAGAGCTTCTTTAGAGGGAGAGAACCAGGTCAGCAGAGCCGTTGTAGAGCCAGAGAAACAGGTCAGCAGAGCTGCTTTAGAGCCATAGAACCAAGTCAGCAGAGCCGCTTTAGAGCTAGAGAAGCAGGTCAGCAGAGCTGCTCTAGAGCCAGAGAACCAGGTCAACTGAGCTGCTTTAGAGGGAGAGTACCAGGCCAGCAGAGCCACTGTAGACTCAGAGAACCAGGTCAGCAGAGCTGCTGCAGAGCCAGAGAACCAGGTCAGCAGAGGTGCTCTAGAGCCTAAGAACCAGGTCAGCAGAGCTGCTCTAGAGCCTTAGAAACAGGTCAGCAGAGCTGCTCTACAGCCAGAGAACCAGGTCAGCAGAGCTGCTTAACAGCCATAGAACCAGGTCAGCAGAGCTGCATTAGTGCCATAGAACCAGGTCAGCAGAGCTGCTCTGGAGCCTAAGAACCAGGTCAGCACAGCTGCTCTAGAGCAAGAGAATCAGGTCAGCAGAGCTGTTTTAGAGCTAGAGAACCAGGTCATCAGAGCTGCTCTAGAGGCAGAGAATCAGGTCAGCAGAGCTGCTTCAGAGCCTGAGAACCAAGGCAGCAGAGCTGCTCTAGTACTAGAGAACCAGGTCAGCAGAGCTGATTTAGAGCCATAGAACCAGGTCAGCAGAGCTGCTTTAGAGCCAGATAACCAGGTCAGCAGAGCTGCTTAGAGCCATAGAACAGGTCAGCAGAGCCGTTGTAGAGCCAGAGAATCAGGTCAGCAGAGCTGCTCTAGAGCCTAAGAACCAGGTCAGCAGAGCTGCTCTAGAGCCAGAGAACCAGGTCAGCAGAGCTGCTTTAGAGCCATAGAACAGGTCAGCAGAGCTGCTTTAGAGCCAGAGAACCAGGTCAGCACAGCTTCTCTATAGCCAGAGAACCAGGTCAGCACATCTTCTCTATAGCCAGAGAAGCAGGTCAGCAGAGCTGCTATAGAGCCAGAGAACCAGGTCAGCAGAGCTGCTTTAGAGCCAGATAACCAGGTCAGCAGAACAGCTTTAGAGCCAGAGAACCAGGTCAGCAGAGCTGCTCTAAAGGCAGAGAACTAGGTCAGCCGAGCTGCTGTACTGCCAGAGAACCAGGTCAGCAGAGCTGCTTTAGAGCCATAGAACCAGGTCAACATAATTACTTTAGAGGCAGAGAACCAGGTCAGCCGAGCTGCTGTAGAGCCAGAGAAACCAGATCAGCAGAGATGCTTTAGAGGGAGAGAACCAAATCAGCAGAGCTGCTTTAGAGCCAGACAACTAGGTCAGCAGAGCTGCTCTAGAGCCTAAGCACCAGGTCAGCAGAGCTGCTCTAGAGCCAGAGAACCAGGTCAGCCGAGCTGCTGTAGAGCCAGAGAAGCCAGGTCAGCGGAGCTGCTTTAGAGGGAGAGAACCAGATCAGCAGAGCTGCTTTGGAGCCTAAGAACAAGGTGAGCAGAGCTGATTAGAGCCATAGAACAGGTCAGCAGAGCTGCTTTAGAGCCAGAGAACCAGGTCAGCACAGCTGCTCTAGAGCCAGAGAACCAGGTCAGCAGAGCTGCTTTAGAGCCAGACAAACAGGTCAGCAGAGCTGCTCTAGAGCCTACGAATCAGGTCACCAGAGCTGCTCTCGAGCCAGAGAACCAGGTCAGCCGTGCTGCTGTAGAGCCAGAGAAACCAGGTCAGCAGAGCTGCTTTAGAGGGAGAGAACCAGGTCAGCACAGCTGTTCTAGAGTCAGAGAACCAGGTCAGCAGAGCTGCTGCAGAGCCAGAGAATATAGGTCAGCAGAGCTGATTTAGAGGGAGAGAACCAGGTCAGCAGAGCTGCTTTAGAGCCATAGAACCAGGTCAGCAGAGCTGCTTTAGAGCCAGAGAACCAGGTCAGCGGACCTGGTTTAGAGCCTGAGAAACAGGTCAGCAGAGCTGTTGTAGAGCCAGAAAAACTAGGTCAGCAGAGCGGCTTTAGAGCCAGAGAACTAGGTCAGCAGAGCTGCTCTAAAGCCAGAGAACTAGGTCAGCAGAGCTGCCTTAGAGCCAGAGAACCAGGTCAGCAGAGATGCTTTAGAGGGAGAGAACCAGGCCAGCAGAGCCACTGTAGACCCAGAGAACCAGGTAGCAGAGGTGCTGTAGAGCCAGAGAGCCAGGTCAGCAGAGCTGCTCTAGAGTCAGAGAACCAGGTCAGCAGAGCTGCTTTAGAGCCACTGAACCAACTCAGCAGAGCTGCTTTAGAGCTAGAGAACCAGGTCAGCAGAGCTGCTCTAGAGGCAAAGAACCAGGTCAGCAGAGCCGCTTTAGAGCCAGAGAACCAGGGTAGCAGAGCTGCTATAGAGCCAGAGAACCAGGTCAGCCGAGCTGCTGTAGAGCCAGAGAAACCAGGTCAGCAGCGCTGCTTTAGAGGGAGAGAACCAGGTCAGCAGAGCTGCCTTAGAGCCAGAGAACCAGGTCAGCAGAGCTGCTTTAGAGCCAGAGAACCAGGTCGGCACAGCTGCTGTAGAGCCTAAGAACCAGGTCAGCAGAGCTGCTCTAGAGCCAGAGAACCAGGTCAGCACAGCTGCTCTAGAGCCAGAGATCCAGGTCAGCAGAGCTGCTTCAGAGACAGAGAACCAGGTCAGCAGAGCTGCTATAGAGGCAGAGAACCAGGTCAGCAGAGCTGCTTTAGAGCCAAAGAACCAGGGCAGCAGAGCTGATGTTTAGCCAGAGAGCTAGGTCAGCTGAGCTGCTGTAGAGCCAGAGAAACCAGGTCAGCAGAGCTGCTTTAGAGGCAGAGAACCAGGTCAGCAGAGCCGCTTTAGAGCCAGAGAACCAGGGTAGCAGAGCTGCTATAGAGCCAGAGAACCAGGTCAGCCGAGCTGCTGTAGAGCCAGAGAAACCAGGTCAGCAGTGCTGCTTTAAAGGGAGAGAACTAGGTCAGCAGAGCTGCCTTAGAGCCAGAGAACCAGGTCTGCAGAGCTGCTTTAGAGCCAGAGAACCAGGTCGGCACAGCTGCTCTAGAGCCTAAGAACCAGGTCAGCAGGGCTGCTCTAGAGCCAGAGAACCAGGTCAGCACAGCTGCTCTAGAGCCAGAGATCCAGGTCAGCAGAGCTGCTTCAGAGACAGAGAACCAGGTCAGCAGAGCTGCTATAGAGGCAGAGAACCAGGTCAGCAGAGCTGCTTTAGAGGGAGAGAACTAGGTCAGCAGAGCTGCCTTAGAGCCAGAGAACCAGGTCTGCAGAGCTGCTTTAGAGCCAGAGAACCAGGTCGGCACAGCTGCTCTAGAGCCTAAGAACCAGGTCAGCAGGGCTGCTCTAGAGCCAGAGAACCAGGTCAGCACAGCTGCTCTAGAGCCAGAGATCCAGGTCAGCAGAGCTGCTTCAGAGACAGAGAACCAGGTCAGCAGAGCTGCTATAGAGGCAGAGAACCAGGTCAGCAGAGCTGCTTTAGAGCCAAAGAACCAGGGCAGCAGAGCTGATGTAGAGCCAGAGAGCTAGGTCAGCTGAGCTGCTGTAGAGCCAGAGAAACCAGGTCAGCAGAGCTGCTTTAGAGGAAGAGAACCAGGTCAGCACACCGGCTCTAGATCCAGAGAACCAGGTCAGCAGAGCTGCTGTAGAGCCAGAGAAACCAGGTCAGCAGAGCTGCTTTATAGGGAGAGAACCAGGTCAGCAGAGCTGCTTAGAGCCATAGAACCAGGTCAGCAGAGCTGCTTTAGAGCCAGAGAACCAGGTCAACAGAGCTGCTTTAGAGCCAGACAACTAGGTCAGCAGAGCTGCTCTAGAGCCTAAGCACCAGGTCAGCAGAGCTGCTCTAGAGCCAGAGAACCAGGTCAGCCGAGCTGCTGTAGAGCCAGAGAAGCCAGGTCAGCGGAGCTGCTTTAGAGGGAGAGAACCAGATCAGCAGAGCTGCTTTGGAGCCTAAGAACAAGGTGAGCAGAGCTGATTAGAGCCATAGAACAGGTCAGCAGAGCTGCTTTAGAGCCAGAGAACCAGGTCAGCACAGCTGCTCTAGAGCCAGAGAACCAGGTCAGCAGAGCTGCTTTAGAGCCAGACAAACAGGTCAGCAGAGCTGCTCTAGAGCCTACGAATCAGGTCACCAGAGCTGCTCTCGAGCCAGAGAACCAGGTCAGCCGTGCTGCTGTAGAGCCAGAGAAACCAGGTCAGCAGAGCTGCTTTAGAGGGAGAGAACCAGGTCAGCACAGCTGTTCTAGAGTCAGAGAACCAGGTCAGCAGAGCTGCTGCAGAGCCAGAGAATATAGGTCAGCAGAGCTGATTTAGAGGGAGAGAACCAGGTCAGCAGAGCTGCTTTAGAGCCATAGAACCAGGTCAGCAGAGCTGCTTTAGAGCCAGAGAACCAGGTCAGCAGACCTGGTTTAGAGCCTGAGAAACAGGTCAGCAGAGCTGTTGTAGAGCCAGAGAAACTAGGTCAGCAGAGCGGCTTTAGAGCCAGAGAACTAGGTCAGCAGAGCTGCTCTAAAGCCAGAGAACTAGGTCAGCAGAGCTGCCTTAGAGCCAGAGAACCAGGTCAGCAGAGATGCTTTAGAGGGAGAGAACCAGGCCAGCAGAGCCACTGTAGACCCAGAGAACCAGGTAGCAGAGGTGCTGTAGAGCCAGAGAGCCAGGTCAGCAGAGCTGCTCTAGAGTCAGAGAACCAGGTCAGCAGAGCTGCTTTAGAGCCACTGAACCAACTCAGCAGAGCTGCTTTAGAGCTAGAGAACCAGGTCAGCAGAGCTGCTCTAGAGGCAAAGAACCAGGTCAGCAGAGCCGCTTTAGAGCCAGAGAACCAGGGTAGCAGAGCTGCTATAGAGCCAGAGAACCAGGTCAGCCGAGCTGCTGTAGAGCCAGAGAAACCAGGTCAGCAGCGCTGCTTTAGAGGGAGAGAACCAGGTCAGCAGAGCTGCCTTAGAGCCAGAGAACCAGGTCAGCAGAGCTGCTTTAGAGCCAGAGAACCAGGTCGGCACAGCTGCTGTAGAGCCTAAGAACCAGGTCAGCAGAGCTGCTCTAGAGCCAGAGAACCAGGTCAGCACAGCTGCTCTAGAGCCAGAGATCCAGGTCAGCAGAGCTGCTTCAGAGACAGAGAACCAGGTCAGCAGAGCTGCTATAGAGGCAGAGAACCAGGTCAGCAGAGCTGCTTTAGAGCCAAAGAACCAGGGCAGCAGAGCTGATGTAGAGCCAGAGAGCTAGGTCAGCTGAGCTGCTGTAGAGCCAGAGAAACCAGGTCAGCAGAGCTGCTTTAGAGGCAGAGAACCAGGTCAGCAGAGCCGCTTTAGAGCCAGAGAACCAGGGTAGCAGAGCTGCTATAGAGCCAGAGAACCAGGTCAGCCGAGCTGCTGTAGAGCCAGAGAAACCAGGTCAGCAGTGCTGCTTTAGAGGGAGAGAACTAGGTCAGCAGAGCTGCCTTAGAGCCAGAGAACCAGGTCTGCAGAGCTGCTTTAGAGCCAGAGAACCAGGTCGGCACAGCTGCTCTAGAGCCTAAGAACCAGGTCAGCAGGGCTGCTCTAGAGCCAGAGAACCAGGTCAGCACAGCTGCTCTAGAGCCAGAGATCCAGGTCAGCAGAGCTGCTTCAGAGACAGAGAACCAGGTCAGCAGAGCTGCTATAGAGGCAGAGAACCAGGTCAGCAGAGCTGCTTTAGAGCCAAAGAACCAGGGCAGCAGAGCTGATGTAGAGCCAGAGAGCTAGGTCAGCTGAGCTGCTGTAGAGCCAGAGAAACCAGGTCAGCAGAGCTGCTTTAGAGGGAGAGAACCAGGTCAGCAGAGCTGCTTTAGAGGGAGAGAACCAGGTCAGCAGAGCTGCTTTAGAGCCAGAGAACCAGGTCAGCAGAGCTGCTTTAGAGCCAGAGAACCATGTCAGCAGAGCTGCTCTAGAGCCTAAGAACCAGGTTAGCAGAGCTGCTCTAGAGCCAGAGAACCAGGTCAGCCGAGCTGCTGTAGGGCCAGAGAAACCAGGTCAGCAGAGCTGCTTTAGAGTGAGAGAACCAGGTCAGCAGAGCTGCTCTGGAGCCTAAGAACCAGGCCAGCACAGTTGCTCTAGAGCCAGAAAAACAGGTCAGCAGAGCTGCTTTCGAGCCTAAGAACTAGGTCAGCAGAGCTTCTTTAGAGCCAGAGAACCAGGTCAACCGAGCTGCTGTAGAGCCAGAGAAGCCAGGTCAGCAGAGCTGCTTTAAAGGGAGAGAACCAGGTCAGCAGAGCTGCTCTAGAGCCAGAGAGCCAGGTCAGCAGAGCTGCTTTAGAGCTAGAGAACCAGGTCAGCAGAGCTGCTCTAGCGCCTAAGAACCAGGTCAGCAGTGCTGCTCTAGAGCCAGAGAACCAGGTCAGCAGAGCTGCTCTAGAGCCTAAGAACAAAGTCAGCAGAGCTTCTCAAGAGCCATAGAACAGGTCAGCAGAGCTGCTTTAGAGCCAGAGAACCAGGTCAGCAGAGCTGCTCTAGAGCCTAAGAACCAGGTCAGCAGAGCTGCTCTAGAGCCAGAGAACCAGGTCAGCAGAGCTGCTTTAGAGCCATAGACCAGGTCAGCAGAGCTGCTTTAGAACCAGAGAACTAGGTCAGCAGAGCTGCTGTAGAGCCAGAGAAACCATGCCAGCAGAGCTGGTTTAGAGGGAGAGAACCAGGTCAGCACACCTGCTCTAGATCCAGAGAACCAGGTCAGCAGAGCTGCTGTAGAGCCAGAGAAACCAGGTCAGCAGAGCTGCTGTAGAGCCAGAGAAACCAGGCCAACAGAGCTGCTTTAGAGCCAGAGAACTAGGTCAGCAGAGCTGCTCTAGAGCCAGAGAACTAGGTCTGCAGAGCGGGTTTAGAGCCAGAGAACCAGGTCAGCCGAGCTGCTGTAGAGAAAGAGAAACCAGGTCAGCAGAGCTGCTTTAGAGCCACAGAACTAGGGCAGCAGAGCTGCTCTAGAGCCAGAGAACTAGGTCAGCAGAGCTGCTTTAGAGCTAGAGAACCAGGTCAGCAGAGCTGCTCTAGAGCCAGAGAACCAGGTCAACAGAGCTGCTTTAGAGGGAGAGAACCAGGCCAGCAGAGCCACTGTAGACCCAGCGAACCAGGTCAGCAGAGGTGCTGTAGAGCCAGAGAACCCGGTCAGCAGAGCTGCTTTAGAGCCAGACAAACCAGGTCAGAAAAGCTGCTCTAGAGCCTAAGAACCAGGTCAGCAGAGCTGCTCTAGAGCCTAAGAACCAGGTCAGCAGAGCTGCTCTACAGCCAGAGAACCAGGTCAGCAGAGCTGCTTAACAGCCATAGAACCAGGTCAGCAGAGCTGCATTGGTGCCATAGAACCAGGTCAGCAGAGCTGCATTAGAGCCATAGAACCAGGTCAGCAGAGCTGCTCTGGAGCCTAAGAACCAGGTCAGCACAGCTGCTCTAGAGCAAGAGAATCAGGTCAGCAGAGCTGTTTTAGAGCCAGAGAACCAGGTCAGCAGAGCTGCTTTAGAGCCATAGAACAGGTCAGCAGAGCCGCGTTATAGCCAGATAACCAGGTCAGCAGAGCCGTTGTAGAGCCAGAGAAGCAGGTCAGCAGAGCTGCTCTAGAGCCTAAGAACCAGGTCAGCAGAGCTGCTCTAGAGCCAGAGAACCAGGTCAGCAGAGCTGCTTTAGAGCCATAGAACAGGTCAGCAGAGCTGCTTTAGAGCCAGAGAACCAGGTCAGCACAGCTTCTCTATAGCCAGAGAACCAGGTCAGCAGAGCTGCTTTAGAGCCAGAGAACCAGGTCAGCAGAGTTGCTCTAGAGCCTTAGAACCAGGTCAGAAGAGCTGCTCTAGAGCCAGAGAACCAGGTCAGCAGAGCTGCTTTAGAGCCATAGAACAGGTCAGCAGAGCTGCTTTAGAGCCAGAGAACCAGGTCAGCCGAGCTGCTCTAGAGCCTAAGAACCAGGTCAGAAGAGCTGCTCTAGAACAAGAGAACTAGGTCAGCAGAGCTGCTGTAGAGCCAGAGAAACCAGGTCAGCAGAGCTGCGTTAGAGTGAGAGAACAAGGTCAGCAGAGCTGCTCTGGAGCCTAAGAACCAGGCCAGCACAGTTGCTTTAGAGCCAGAGAAACAGGTCAGCAGAGCTGCTTTCGAGCCTAAGAACCAGGTCAGCAGAGCTTCTTTAGAGCCAGAGAACCAGGTCAACCGAGCTGCTGTAGAGCCAGAGAAACCAGGTCAGCAGAGCTGCTTTAAAGGGAGAGAGCCAGGTCAGCAGAGCTGCTCCAGAGCCAGAGAGCCAGGTTAGCAGAGCTGCTTTAGAGCCAGAGAACCAGGTCAGCAGAGCTGCTCTAGAGCCTAAGAACCAGGTCAGCAGTGCTGCTCTGGAGCCAGAGAACCAGGTCAGCAGAGCTGCTCTAGAGCCTAAGAACAAAGTCAGCAGAGCTTCTCTAGAGCCAGAGAACCTGGTCAACCAAGCTGCTGTAGAGCCAGAGAAACCAGGTCAGCAGAGTTGCTTTAGAGTGAGAGAACCTGGTCAGCAGAGCTGCTTTAGAGCCAGATAACCAGGTCAGCAGACCTGCTTTAGAGCCGTAGAACAGGTCAGCAGAGCTGCGTTAGAGCCAGAGAACCAGGTCAGCAGAGCCGTTGTAGAGCCAGAGAAGCAGGCCAGCAGAGCTGCTCTAGAGCCTAAGAACCAGGTCAGCAGAGCTGCTCTAGAGCCAGAGAACCAGGTCAGCAGAGCTGCTTTAGAGCCATAGAACAGGTCAGCAGAGCTGCTTTAGAGCCAGAGAACCAGGTCAGCACAGCTTCTCTATAGCCAGAGAACCAGGTCAGCAGAGCTGCTTTAGCGCCAGAGAACCAGGTCAGCAGAGTTGCTCTAGAGCCTTAGAACCAGGCCAGCAGAGCTGCTCTAGAGCCAGAGAACCTGGTCAGCAGAGCTGCTTTAGAGCCATAGAACAGGTCAGCAGAGCTGCTTTAGAGCCAGAGAACCAGGTCAGCAGAGCTGCTCTAGAGCCTAAGAACCAGGTCAGCAGAGCTGCTCTAGAACCAGAGAAATAGGTCAGCAGAGCTGCTCTAGAGCCAGAGAACCAGGTCAGCCGAGCTGCTGTAGAGCCAGAGAAACTAGGTCAGCAGAGCTGCTTTAGAGTGAGAGAACCAGGTCAGCAGAGCTGCTCTGGAGCCTAAGAACCAGGCCAGCACAGTTGCTCTAGAGCCAGAGAACCTGGTCAGCAGAGCTGCTTTAGAGCCATAGAACAGGTCAGCAGAGCTGCTTTAGAGCCAGAGAACCAGGTCAGCAGAGCTGCTCTAGAGCCTAAGAACCAGGTCAGCAGAGCTGCTCTAGAACCAGAGAAATAGGTCAGCAGAGCTGCTCTAGAGCCAGAGAACCAGGTCAGCCGAGCTGCTGTAGAGCCAGAGAAACTAGGTCAGCAGAGCTGCTTTAGAGTGAGAGAACCAGGTCAGCAGAGCTGCTTTCGAGCATAAGAACCAGGTAAGCAGAGCTTCTTTAGAGCCAGAGAACCAGGTCAACCGAGGTGCTGTAGAGGCAGCGAAACCAGATCAGCAGAGCTGCTTTAAAGGGAGAGAACCAACTCAGCAGAGCTGCTCTAGAGTCAGAGAGCCAGGTCAGCAGAGCTGCTTTAGAGCCAGAGAACCATGTCAGCAGAGCTGCTCTAGAGCCTAAGAACCAGGTCAGCAGTGCTGCTCTAGAGCCAGAGAACCAGGTCAGCAGAGCTGCTCTAGAGCCTAAGAACAAAGTCAGCAGAGCTTCTCTAGAGCCAGAGAACCAGGTCAAACAAGCTGCTGTAGAGCCAGAGAAACCAGGTGAGCAGAGCTGCTTTAGAGGGAGAGAACCAGGTGAGCAGAGCTGCTCTAGAGTCAGAGAACCAGGTCAGCAGAGCTGCTTTAGAGCCAGAGAACCAGGTCAGCAGAGCTGCTCTAGAGCCTAAGAACCAGGTCAGCAGAGCTGCTCTAGAGCCAGAGAACCAGGTCAGCAGAGCTGCTTTAGAGCCAAAGAACAGGTCAGCAGAGCTGCTTTAGAGCCAGAGAACCAGGTCAGCAGAGCTGCTCTAGAGCCTAAGAACCAGGTCAGCAGAGCTGCTCTAGAACCAGAGAACTAGGTCAGCAGAGCTGCTGTAGTGCCAGAGAAACCAGGTCAGCAGAGCTGGTTTAGAGGGAGAGAACCAGGTCAGCACACCTGCTCTAGATCCAGAGAACCAGGTCAGCAGAGCTGCTGTAGAGCCAGAGAAACCAGGGCAGCAGAGCTGCTTTAGAGGGAGAGAACCAGGTCAGTAGAGCTGCTTGAGAGCCATAGAATCAGGTCAGCAGATCCGCTTTAGAGCCAGAGAACCAGGCCAACAGAGCTGCTTTAGAGCCAGATAACTAGTTCAGCAGAGCTGCTCTAGAGCCAGAGAACTAGGTCTGCAGAGTGGGGTTAGAGCCAGATAACCAGGTCAGCCGAGCTGCTGTTGAGCCAGAGAAACCAGGTCAGCAGAGCTGCTTTAGAGCCAGAGACCTAGGGCAGCAGAGCTGCTCTAGAGCCAGAGAACTAGGTCAGCAGAGCTGCTTTAGAGCCAGAGAACCAGGTCAGCAGAGCTGCTCTGGAGGGAGAGAACCAGGGTCAGAAGAGCCGCTGTAGACCCAGAGAACCAGGTCAGCAGAGCTGCTGTAGAGCCAGAGAACCAGGTCAGCAGAGCTGCTCTAGAGCCAGAGACCCAGGTCAGCAAAGCTGCTCTAGAGCCTAAGAACCAAGTCAGCAGAGCTTCTTTAGAGGGAGAGAACCAGATCAGCAGAGCCGTTGTAGAGCCAGAGAACCAGGTCAGCAGAGCTGCTTTAGAGTCATAGAACCAAGTCAGTAGAGCTGCTTTAGAGCTAGAGAACCAGGTCAGCAGAGCTGCTCTAGAGCCAGAGAACCAGGTCAGCAGAGCTGCTTTAGAGGGAGAGAACCAGGTCAGCAGATCTGCTTTAGAGCCATAGAATCAGGTCAGCAGAGCTGCTTTAGAGCCAGAAAACTAGGTCTGCAGAGCGGGTTTAGAGCCAGAGAACCAGGTCAGCCGAGCTGCTGTAGAGCCAGAGAAACCAGGTCAGCCGAGCTGCTGTAGAGCCAGAGAAACCAGATCAGCAGAGATGCTTTAGAGGGAGAGAACCAACTCAGCAGAGCTGCTTTAGAGCCAGAGAACCAGGTCAGCAGAGCTGCTCTGGAGCCTAAGCACCAGGTCAGCAGAGCTGCTCTAGAGCCAGAGAACCAGGTCAGCCGAGCTGCTGTAGAGCCAGAGAAGGCAGGTCAGCAGAGCTGCTTTAGAGGGAGAGAACCAGGTCAGCAGAGCTGCTTTAGAGGGAGAGAACCAGGTCAGCAGACCTGTTGTAGAGCCAGAGAACCAGGTCAACAGAGCTGCTTTAGAGCCACTGAACCAACTCAGCAGAGCTGCTTTAGAGCTAGAGAACCAGGTCAGCAGAGCCGTTGTAGAGCCAGAGAACCAAGTCAGCAGAGCTGCTTTAGAGCCAGACAAACCAGGTCAGCAGAGCTGCTCTAGAGCCTAAGAACCAGGTCAGCAGAGCAGCTCTAGAGCCTAAGAACCAGGTCAGCATAGCTGCTCTACAGCCAGAGAACCAGGTCAGCAGAGCTGCTTAACAGCCATAGAACCAGGTCAGCAGAGCTGCATTAGTGCCATAGAACCAGGTCAGCAGAGCTGCATTAGAGCCAGAGAACCAGGTCAGCAGAGCTGCTCTGGAGCCTAAGAACCAGGTCAGCACAGCTGCTCTAGAGCCAGAGAATCAGGTCTGCAGAGTTGTTTTAGAGCCAGAGAACCAGGTCAGCAGAGCTGCTCTAGAGGCAGAGAACCAGGTCAGCAGAGCCGCATTAGAGCCAGAGAACCAGGGTAGCAGAGCTGCTATAGAGCCAGAGAACCAGGTCAGCCGAGCTGCCTTAGAGCCAGAAACCAGGTCAGCAGAGCCGCTTTAGAGCCAGAGAACCAGGTTGGCACAGCTGCTCTAGAGCCTAAGAACCAGGTCAGCAGAGCTGCTCTAGAGCCAGAGAACCAGGTCAGCACAGCTGCTCTAGAGCCAGAGAACCAGGTCAGCAGAGCTGCTTCAGAGGCAGAGAACCAGGTCAGCAGAGCTGCTTTAGAGGGAGAGAACCAGGTCAGCAGAGCTGCTTTAGAGCCAAAGAACCAGGGCAGCAGAGCTGATGTAGAGCCAGAGAGCCAGGTCAGCTGAGCTGCTGTAGAGCCAGAGAAACCAGGTGAGCAGAGCTGCTTTAGAGGGAGAGAACCAGGTCAGCAGAGCTGCTTCAGAGGGAGATAACCAGGTCAGCAGAGCTGCTTAAGAAGCAAGAGAACCAGGTCAGCAGAGCTGCTCTAGTGCCTAAGAACCAGGTTAGCAGAGCTGCTCTAGAGCCAGAGAACCAGGTCAGCTGAGCTGCTGTAGAGCCAGAGAAACCAGGTCAGCAGAGCTGCTTTAGAGTGAGAGAACCAGGTCAGCAGAGCTGCACTGGAGCCTAAGAACCAGGCCAGCACATTTGCTCTAGAGCCAGAAAAACAAGTCAGCAGAGCTGCTTTCGAGCCTAAGAACCAGGTCAGCAGCGCTTCTTTAGAGCCAGAGAACCAGGTCAACCGAGCTGCTGTAGAGCCAAAGAAACCAGGTCAGCAGAGCTGCTTTAAAGGGAGAGAACCAGTCAGCAGAGCTGCTCTAGAGCCAGAGAGCCAGGTCAGCAGAGCTGCTTTCGAGCCTGAGAACCAGGTCAGCAGAGCTGCTCTAGAGCCTAAGAACGAGGTCAGCAGTGCTGCTCTAGAGCCAGAAAACCAGGTCAGCAGAGCTGCTCTAGAGCCTAATAACAAAGTCAGCAGAGCTTCTCTAGAGCCAGAGAACCAGGTCAACCAAGCTGCTGTAGAGCCAGAGAAACCAGGTGAGCAGAGCTGCTTTAGAGGGAGAGAACCAGGTGAGCAGAGCTGCTCTAGAGTCAGAGAACCAGGTCAGCAGAGGTGCTTTAGAGCCAGAGAACCAGGTCAGCAGAGCTGCTCTAGAGCCTAAGAACCAGGTCAGCAGAGCTGCTCTAGAGCCAGAGAACCAGGTCAGCAGAGCTGCTTTAGAGCCATAGAACAGGTCACCAGAGCTGCTTTAGAGCCAGAGAACCAGGTCAGCAGAGCTGCTCTAGAACCAGAGAACTAGGTCAGCAGAGCTGCTGTAGAGCCAGAGAAACCAAGTCAGCAGAGCTGGTTTAGAGGGAGAGAACCAGGTCAGCACACCTGCTCTAGATCCAGAGAACCAGGTCAGCAGAGCTGTTGTAGAGCCAGAGAAACCAGGTCAGCAGAGCTGCTTTAGAGGGAGAGAACCAGGTCAGCAGAGCTGCTTGACAGCCATAGAATCAGGTCAGCAGAGCTGCTTTAGAGGCAGAGAACCAGGCCAACAGAGCTGCTTTAGAGCCAGAGAACTAGTTCAGCAGAGCTGCTCTAGAGCCAGAGAACTAGGGCAGCAGAGCTGCTCTGGAGCCAGAGAACTAGGTCAGCAGAGCTGCTTTAGAGCCAGAGAACCAGGTCAGCAGAGCTGCTCTAGAGGGAGAGAACCAGGGTCAGCAGAGCCGCTGTAGACCCAGAGAACCAGGTCAGCAGAGCTGCTGTAGAGCCAGAGAAACAGGTCAGCAGAGCTGCTCTAGAGCCAGAGAACCAGGTCAGCAGAGCTGCTCTAGAGCCTAAGAACCAAGTCAGCAGAGCTTCTTTAGAGGGAGAGAACCAGGTCAGCAGAGCCGTTGTAGAGCCAGAGAACCAGGTCAGCAGAGCTGCTTTAGAGCCATAGAACCAAGTCAGCAGAGCTGTTTGCAGCTAGAGAACCAGGTCAGCAGAGCTGCTCTAGAGCCAGAGAACCAGGTCAGCAGAGCTGCTTTAGAGGGAGAGAACCAGGTCAGCAGATCTGCTTTAGAGCCATAGAATCAGGTCAGCAGAGCTGCTTTAGAGCCAGAGAACCAGGCCAACAGAGCTGCTTTAGAGCCAGAGAACTAGGTCAGCAGAGCTGCTCTAGAGCCAGAAAACTAGGTCTGCAGAGCGGGTTTAGAGCCAGAGAACCAGGTCAGCCGAGCTGCTGGAGAGCCAGAGAAACCAGGTCAGCCGAGCTGCTGTAGAGCCAGAGAAACCAGATCAGCAGAGATGCTTTAGAGGGAGAGAACCAACTCAGCAGAGCTGCTTTAGAGCCAGAGAACCAGGTCAGCAGAGCTGCTTTAGAGCCAGACAACCAGGTCAGCAGAGCTGCTCTGGAGCCTAAGCACCAGGTCAGCAGAGCTGCTCTAGAGCCAGAGAACCAGGTCAGCCGAGCTGCTCTAGAGGGAGAGAACCAGGGTCAGCAAAGCCGCTATAGACCCAGAGAACCAGGTCAGCAGAGCTGCTGTAGAGCCAGAGAACAAGGTCAGCAGAGCTTCTCTAGAGCCAGAGAACCAGGTCAGCAGAGCTGCTCTTGAGCCTAAGAAACAAGTCAGCAGAGCTTCTTTAGAGGGAGAGAACCAGGTCAGCAGAGCCGTTGTAGAGCCAGAGAACCAGGTCAGCAGAGCTGCTTTAGAGCCATAGAACCAAGTCAGCAGAGCTGCTTTAGAGCTAGAGAACCAGGTCAGCAGAGCTGCTCTCGAGCCAGAGAACCAGGTCAACAGAGCTGCTTTAGAGGGAGAGAACCAGGCCAGCAGAGCCACTGTAGACCCAGCAAACCAGGTCAGCAGAGGTGCTGTAGAGCCAGAGAACCAGGTCAGCAGAGCTGCTTTAGAGCCACACAAACCAGGTCAGAAAAGCTGCTCTAGAGCCTAAGAACCAGGTCAGCAGAGCTGCTCTAGAGCCTAAGAACCAGGTCAGCAGAGCTGCTCTACAGCCAGAGAACCAGGTCAGCAGAGCTGCTTAACAGCCATAGAACCAGGTCAGCAGAGCTGCATTAGTGCCATAGAACCAGGTCAGCAGAGCTGCATTAGAGCCATAGAACCAGGTCAGCAGAGCTGCTCTGGAGCCTAAGAACCAGGTCAGCACAGCTGCTCTAGAGCAAGAGAATCAGGTCAGCAGAGCTGTTTTAGAGCCAGAGTTCCAGGTCAGCAGAGCTGCTTTAGAGCCATAGAACAGGTCAGCAGAGCTGCGTTAGAGCCAGAGAACCAGGTCAGCAGAGCCGTTGTAGAGCCAGAGAAGCAGGTCAGCAGAGCTGCTCTAGAGCCTAAGAACCAGGTCAGCAGAGCTGCTCTAGAGCCAGAGAACCAGGTCAGCAGAGCTGCTTTAGAGCCATAGAACAGGTCAGCAGAGCTGCTTTAGAGCCAGAGAACCAGGTCAGCACAGCTTCTCTATAGCCAGAGAACCAGGTCAGCAGAGCTGCTTTAGAGCCAGAGAACCAGGTCAGCAGAGTTGCTCTAGAGCCTTAGAACCAGGTCAGAAGAGCTGCTCTAGAGCCAGAGAACCAGGTCAGCAGAGCTGCTTTAGAGCCATAGAACAGGTTAGCAGAGCTGTTTTAGAGCCAGAGAACCAGGTCAGCAGAGCTGCTCTAGAGCCTTAGAACCAGGTCCATCTTTGACCCCATTGGAAAATTCCTGGACCATTATCTACAGAAGTTCATACAATCTTGGCAAACTTATCTTAAAGATACTACTCATTTTCTCCAAATGCTTCAACAAATGACCATTGATCCTCAAGATTCTATTTATTTATGTACCATTGATGTCACAGCTCTTTACACCTCCATCCCCCACGCAGCAGGCCTTGAAGCGGAAGAATGGGCCTTATTCCAAATGGAAGATATTGACATCGAGAAGGTCTTGATTTTGCAGCTTTTGAAGTTCTGCCTACATAACAGCTACTTCCAGTACCAAGAGAAATTTTACGCCCAACTGAATGGCACTTCAATGGGCTTTTCGGGAGCACCTGCCTATGCGAACATCTATATGGCACAATATGAACAAGAACATATTATTTCAAATACTGAATGGTGGTCTAAAATACGTCTTTATTGTCGCTACATAGACGATATTTTCCTGATTTGGAGTGATTTAGCACAGTCCTTTACCTCTATGATAGAGACACTCAACAGGAGTCATACTCATATCCAATTGACCTACACCATTCACAAGGATTCCATTCATTACCTGTATGTACAGGTCACTAAAACATCCACGAATCAATTTCACACCACAGTTTTCCATAAACCTACTGATCGCAACAGTCTTCTTACCTTCACAAGTTTTCATCCCCGTCATCTCATCAATAACTTACCATTGTCTCAATTCACCCGAATCCGCAGAATTTGCTCTGATCCTGACAACAGTACCCATCAATTACAAATCACTTCTGAAAAATTTTCGACAAGAGGATACCCACAGGAGGTGTTACATAAATGTCTAACACGAGCCATGTCTACTCCAAGAGCAGATTTATTACAACAGAAACCACGGACTGTCTCTAAAAGACTTGTATTTGTTAGTAGCTTTTCTACATCTTCAACCAAAATTAAGAAAATCATTCTTGCACGGTGGGAACTGCTACAACAAGAACAAGACTTTCAACATCTTTTCTTGGAGAAACCTATGTTTGCATATACCAGAGGTAAAAACTTACGGAACCTCCTGAAATTCTCCAAAACTACTGACAAACCTATTGCCTACTATGGCACTCGAAAATGTCACTCATGTATCCACTGCAGCAACGTCATAACGGGGAACATTCTAACTCATCCCACATCTGGCTTCAATATATGCTTGAAACATAACAGTGACTGTAACACCACCCATGTCATTTACTGCATAAAATGCCCTTGTGGCAAGGCCTATGTAGGCAAAACTGAGCGTAAAATAAAAACACGCATTACAGAGCACAAATCTAGGATTAGGAACAAAAGTAGCACTTCCAGTCTTGCCATGCATTGGCTAGCAGCCAAACACACAATTTCCCAACTCTGTTTCCAAATCATTGAGTCTATTGATGTCAAACCAGGCGTAGATACCACTAATTTACTCCTACGCAGAGAGCTCTTTTGGATTCAGAAACTGCAGACCTTGGCCCCATGTGGGCTTAATAACCGTTTAGATTTTTCATGTTTTTTGTGAATACAGCACCTATGAGGCTATGCTTAGTTCTCAATGTAACTAGTGACTCACTACTGGTCTTTTTGATTGATACCTCTAATAAGTAATTTCGTGATTTTGCATCTGTTCTTTTCTATCCTTCCCTTCTGGTGGTTAACGGGCTATAAACACTTTCAATATTTTTCAACACCCGTGCTATGATCCAACATTTTACTTTTTTATAAGCACACCACTTCCCACACCATTCTGTATCCAGATATCCAGATTTTCATATGTTTGTTTCACTCATATTACACCTTTCACCCTAACGTGTTTTCTCGCTCAGATATATTTCTATATACTCATCTTTTTCTTCATTACATACATTATGGGTTGAGTATCTACAGGTTATTTCCCCATTTTATATCTATTTTTATTTTCGTTTAAGCTTGCAATAGCTCACTTAAAATGGCAACTGTGTATTTCCTTTGATACTTCGCCTTTATATTGTGAAAGTTACTTTTGTATTCTTAGCGAGTACATGAATGTTTCCATCATTACTTATTTACATAGTGCATTTATTTTTTCCTTGTCTCGCTTTCCCAATATCTCTTCACATACCTGTTTAGTATTTTTATTTGCTTACACCCCCAGTTTTCTTTTTCTAGATCGATAATATATTCTCCCAAACATGGCGCAATCTGCCAGTCCTCTTTTACTTGCTACTAGTTCTCCTTCCGTTTTTTTCATCCCCGGTTCTTAAAATAGCGCGCGATTCACATTTGTAAATATCCCGTTGCACCAACAGGACGTTAGTGTGTTGACCGGACTACGGATTATCGTCGGGCTTCCCGTGTAAGTAGTCTTTATCTCTTGAAGCAGTTCCTTAGATTTAGGCTTTCAAGTTGTTTAGCCTACGTGTTAGGATTAGTACTTATCCGTTACCTGTTATTATATTGTAGCGCTCTCTCCAGAGACGGAACAAGCGTAACTGCACCTATACGTCTCATTTGAGTGATTGATTCATCATACATCGTGCATCATTTATTGCCCGGACAACGCTTTGGAACACTATTTCCGTCTTTTTGTATATTTTTTGTGAGTATTGTTTCCGTCTTTTCGCGTTTTTTTCAGAGGTACGACACACTTCTCAATTCCCATTCTCTTACTATATTGTTTTCCCATATCTTTTTCAGCTATTCCACACCATTTGTTAAATACATCATATAGTTGGTAAGTTGAATTCCCTCTTCTTTTCCTCACGCGTTATTTTTTACACGTGCACTTGCATTTACTTCGTTGTTCTATTTCATTTTTTCATTTTTTAGTTGCAGTTAGCTGCATTCATTTCTGTTTCTCTCATGGCTCCGTAAACATAATATTCGAGGTGAGGTTATAAACCACTCTATCTATATGTCATTACTTTTCATCAGACACTTACTCTGGACTTCTCTCACATTTTCTAGCTCTGTATCGTTTTTCATCTCTAGCTCTTGAGTCACATTCAACAGCTTTACATTCACGCTATTGGGTGTCTGAACTAATATTTTCCTTCAGCTAACGTAGCGTCTATCCACCATATGTGTGGGTCATGGAAAAGTATTGTTTAACCCCTTGAGTGCCCATGACGAGCTGGACTCGTCATGGGCCGCGGTTGCGCTGTGCCCATGACGAGTCCAGCTCGTCATAGACCCCGCCCGCTAATTCAACGGCCGGCACAGGGCGGGGAAAGGGGCGGGCACTCAAGGGGTTAACATGTTAATCGCACGGTTCTTCACCATGTACTCTTCTTGTATAAATATATTAAGCTTTTTTCTATTGATCATGTAATATATGTACTTTTTCCGCAGATTGCCCCTGACGAAGGGACAGTTAAGTCCCGAAATGCATTGGGCTCACCAACACATCAACTTGTGATTAACTTGAAATATTATGTAGCATATCACATTATTGCATTGCTTATGGTAGATGACTACCATTATGTACATTTGTTGATTTCCTCATGATGATGTAATTTGATGTTCTTTACATATATGCTGAAAAATATATGTTTAAACGAATATCACTGTTTTGCATTTTTGATGTTTTGTGAATGAGATTAATCATTTGTTACGTAGTTACCCCTAGCACAGTGCGCAGCGTCAATCACTAGTTGGTTGTCCTCTTTCATTCGCCTTCCAATTGATTCATGGGTGAGGAGCCTGCTAATTTTTTAATAGTCGCGAAGAGTTCCTTACTTGAGTTCATCGACTCTTTGATTTTGTTGGTGAAATAATTCGACTTTTCCCTGATTACAAGTTTTTTCTAGTCAGTTAGTGTTTGAGCATATTCCTTTTTAAGGTTTGGTTCATAGTTGGCTCTCCATTTCCTCTCTGCCCTCCTACATGTTTGTTTCTGTGCCCTGAGTTTTCCAGAAAACCAAGGTTCTGATGGCTTTTTCCGTTTTGGAACAAAGCATTTCAAAGGAACTGCCAGTTTCACCGCAGTCTTTATCCACGAGGAGATCCTGTCGGCTAGCTGATTACTGTTGGGCACTGACTCAGGTCTGGTCCTAGTGAGTGTCTCCTGTAGCAGCTGTATATTAATTTTTGCCCAGTCTTGGTATGTAACTGGCCTCAGGCCTTTGGATACTCCAAGCTGTACCTGACTGATGGTGATAGTAAATATGATGGCTTTATGATCTGACCATGTGACGGGTAGAATCTCCAAAATCTTAAGGTTGGAGTTGGAGGAGAAAATCCCATCCAGTGTGTGTCCTGCCACATGGGTACCTTGATTAACGATCTGGTCCAGGGAGAGTCCAGACATTGCATCGAGCAATTCACCCGTATTGGGGTCCGTAGTTTTTTCAAGGTGATAATTAAAGTCCCCTAGGATTGTGAAGTCTGATCCTTGCAGACTTGATTCTAGAATTGGGCTTAGGATTGATAACAAAGGGGCCCTTGCCTTGGGAGGTCTATACAATAGAAGGCCTCTGAATGTATAGTTCTTTGAGAGTGTGATTTGAAATAGAAGAATTTCACAGTCAGAGTTACCCACGATAGAGCTGTGGACGTGCAGTTCCTCTACATAGAATGGCAAGCCCTCCACCCCTTCTCCCTATTCTGTCAGCTCTGGTGGCAGTATACCCTGGTGGTAATGCTAGAGCAATATCTGGGTCTGATGCTCCGTCAGCCCATGTCTCCGTGATAAAAGCCATATCCAGGTGGTGTGTATCCAGCATTTCTGCGATATCTGTGTTATGTTTTATCAAGGATCTTGCGTTTATCAATACTGCCCTGAAAACCTCAACCCTAGGTTTGTTGTTTGCGGCGTTCGTCTGTGGTTCAAATTTGCCTATCCTTGAAAAATGAAAGGGCATTTTGCAACAGTCACATTGTTTGACTTCATCCATGGGGTTTAGGCGTGTGCAGTAGTGGTTACCCGCTGGGTTATCCCACTTTAGTAGCTCTTTGTGTGTATATACAATTCTTCCTGGGTTCCTATCCACAAAACCAGGGGTTCCGGCCCTAGGCTCGGTACAGGCGCGGACGGGCGCAGACGGGCTTGCCTTTGGCGCGCCTTTGGCGCGCCGCCGGCGCGCCGCCGGCGCGTCCGCTGCGCGTTCGCCTCAGCATGTTATTAAATAGGCTCTTTGTGTCTGAACACTAGCCCGCTCACCAGCCGGAAGCCGAAGTGAACCGGAAGTGAGGAATTCTGAGTCCCAGAAGTCACCGTCCGTGCAATAGGCACTTGCCGCGACGGACCGGGGTGCTGGGCGAGGCTCACAGGTAAATTTGCAGTATGTTCGTAAATTTCCCACCTCCACTCTTAGATTCCCACTCAATAAAAATACAATCTTTCAATGTTAAAAACAATAGAGCGATAGTGCAGCAATTGTTAAAAGTTACTTTAAAAGGTAGCGCGCAGTCTGCAGTGTCAACCGCATCCAACTGTGCTAAGGCGCCGGTCGTGGAATAAGTAGGCTCGTTGTGTCTGAACACTAGCCCGCTCACCAGCCGGAAGCCCAAGTGAACCGGAAGTGAGGAATTCTGAGTCCCAGAAGTCACCCTCCGTGCAATCGGCACTTGCCGCGACGGACCGGGGTGCTGGGCGAGGCTCACAGGTAAATTTGCAGTATGTTCATAAATTTCCCACCTCCACTCTTAGATTCCCACTCAATAAAAATACAATCTTCCAATGTTAAAAACAATAGAGCGATAGTGCAGCAATTGTTAAATTGCTTAGGCTCTAGAGCAGCTGTGCTGACCTGGTTCTCTGTCTCTAAAGCAGCTCTGCTGACCTGGTTCTCTGGCTCTAAAGCAGCTGTGCTGACCTGGTTCTCTCCCTCTAAAGCAGCTCTGCTGACCTGGTTTCTCCGGCTCTACAGCAGCTCTGCTGACCTGGTTCTCTGGTTCTAGAGCAGCTCTGCTGACCTGGTTCTTAGGCTCTACAGCAGCTCTGCTGACCTGGTTCTCTGGCTCTAAAGCAGCTCTGCTGACCTGGTTCTCTGGCTATGGGTCAGTTGTGCTGACCTGGTTCTCTGGCTCTAAAGCAGCTCTGCTGCCCTGTTCTATGGCTCTAAAGCAGATCTGCTGACCTGGTTCTCTGGCTCTAGAGCAGCTCTGCTGACCTGGTTCTCTGGCTCAACAGCAGCTCGGCTGACCTGGTTCTCTGGCTGTAGAGCAGATCTGCTACCCTGGTTCTCTGGCTCTAAAGTAGCTCTGCTGACCTGCTTCTCTGCCTCTAGAGCAGCTCTGCTGACATGGTTCTCTGGCTCTACAACATCTCTGCTGACCTGATTCTCTGGCTCTAGAGCAGTTGTGCTGACCTGGTTCTTAAGCTCCAGAGCAGCTCTGCTGACCTGGTTCTCTCCCTTTAAAACAGCTCTGCTGACCTGGTTTCTCTGGCTCTCCAGCATCTCAGCTGACCTTGTTATTAGGCTCTACAGCAGCTCTGCTTACCTGGTTCTCTGGCTCTAATGCTGCTCTGCTGACCTGGTTCTATGGCTCTAATGCAGCTCTGCTGACCTGGTTCTATGGCTGTTAAGCAGCTCTGCTGACCTGGTTCTCTGGCTGTAGAGCAGCTCTGCTGACCTGGTTGTTAGTCTCAAGAGCAGCACTGCTGACCAGGTTCTTAGGCTCTAGAGCAGCTCTGCTGACCTGGTTTGACTGGCTCTAAAGCAGCTCTGCTGACCTGGTTCTCTAGCTCTAAAGCAGCTCTGCTGACCTAGTTCTCTAGGTCTAAAGCAGCTCTGCTGACATGGTTCTATGGCTCTAAAGCAGCTCTGCTGATCTGGTTCTCTGGCTCTACAACAGCTCTGCTGACCTGGTTCTCTCCCTCTAAAGAAGCTCTGCTGACTTGGTTCTTAGGCTCTAGAGCCGCTCTGCTGACCTGGTTCTCTGGCTCTAGAGCAGCTCTGCTGACCTGGTTCTCTGGCTCTACAGCAGCTCTGCTGACCTGGTTCTCTGGGTCTACAGCGGCTCTGCTGACCTGGTTCTCTCCCTCTAAAGCAGCTCTGCTGACCTGGTTCTCTGGCTCTAAAGCAGCTCTGCTGACCTAGTTCTCTGGTTCTAGAGCAGCTCTGCTGACCTAGTTCTCTGGCTCTAAAGCAGCTCTGCTGACCTGGCTTCTCTGGCTCTACAGCAGCTCGGCTGACCTGTTTCTCTGGCTCTAAAGCAGCTCTGCTGACCTAGTTCTCTGGCTCTAGAGCAGCTCTGCTGACCTAGTTCTCTGGCTCTAAAGCAGCTCTGTTGACCTGGTTCTCTGGCTCTAAAGCAGCTCTGCTGACCTGGTTCTATGGCTCTAAGCAGCTCTGCTGACCTGGTTCTCTCCCTATAAAGCAGCTCTGCTGACCTGGTTTCTCTGGCTCTACAGCAGCTCTGCTGACCTGGTTCTCTGGATCTAGAGCCGGTGTGCTGACCTGGTTCTCTTCCTCTAAAGCAGCTCTGCTGACCTGGTTTTTCTGGCTCTACAGCAGCTCTGCTGACCTAGTTCTCTGGTTCTAGAGCAGCTCTGCTGACCTGGTTCTTAGGCTCTACAGCAGCTCTGCTGACCTGGTTCTCTGGCTCTAAAGCAGCTCTGCTGACCTGGTTCTCTGGCTATGGAGCAGCTGTGCTGACCTGGTTCTCTGGCTCTAAAGCAGCTCTGCTGCCCTGTTCTATGGCTCTAAAGCAGATCTGCTGACCTGGTTCTCTGGCTCTAGAGCAGCTCTGCTGACCTGGTTCTCTGGCTATGGAGCAGCTGTGCTGACCTGGTTCTCTGGCTCTAAAGCAGCTCTGCTGCCTTGTTCTATGGCTCTAAAGCAGCTCTGCTGACCTGGTTCTCTGGTTCTAGAGCAGCTCTGCTGACCTGGTTCTTAGGCTCTACAGCAGCTCTGCTGACCTGGTTCTCTGGCTCTAAAGCAGCTCTGCTGACCTGGTTCTCTGGCTATGGAGCAGTTGTGCTGACCTGGTTCTCTGGCTCTAAAGCAGCTCTGCTGCCCTGTTCTATGGCTCTAAAGCAGATCTGCTGACCTGGTTCTCTGGCTCTAGAGCAGCTCTGCTGACCTGGTTCTCTGCCTCTAGAGCAGCTCCGCTGAGCTGGTTCTCTGGCTCTAAAGCAGCTCTGCTGACCTGGTTCTCTGACTCTAGAGCAGCTCTGCTGACCTGGTTCTCTCCCTCTAAAGCAGCTCTGCTGACCTGGTTTCTCTGGCTCTAGAGCAGCTTAGTTGACCTGGTTCTCTCCCTCTAAAGCAACTCTACTGACTTGGTTTTTCTGGCTCTACAGCAGCTCGGCTGACCTGGTTCTCTGACTCTAGAGCAGCTCTGCTGACCTGATTCTTAATTGATTGATTGATTGATTTTTATATTTGTAGAGCGCACGCATGCCCGAAGGCGTCTTGGCGCTGAAATTGGATGCGAGGAGATTCTGCGAGGATGACTAGCAGGGGTAGAGCCATGTCTTGATGGCCTTTCTGAAGGCGAAGAGAGTAGGGCTGTTTTTAATGTTGAAAGGTAGAAGGTTCCACAGCTTGGTTGTCCTTAGCAGAAAACTTCTTCCTCCCCATCTACTCTTCCTGAATTTGGGGACTTGGACAAGTTTGGTGTTGGCGGATCTGAGACTTCTGCCTGGGACATACTATTGGAATTGGGTTCTCAAGAAATGTGAACCTGAGCCATGAAGTGCCTTATAGGCCAGGCACAAGGATTTAAACTGTATCCTTTTGTCCACGGGGAGCCAGTGTAGGTCCTTTAGCTTGTTAGACACGGATTCAAATCTAGGGATGTCCAGCACCAGTCTTGCTGCCGCATTCTGGAGGCGTTGCAGTTTGGTAAGGTATTGAGTTTGGATCCCTGTGTATAAGGCATTGCCATAATCCAATGTAGACAAGGCAAGCGCTGTAACCACAGTTTTCCGTGAATCCAGTGGGATAAATGGGCATATTCTTCTGATCAGTTTCAAGGTGTGCCATATGGAGGATGACACCTTGTTGACCTGGGAATTAAACGTCAATTTGTCATCGAAGATAAAACCAAGATTTTTGACTTTCCCCACTGGGAGAGGGCAGTCGCCCAGAGTGTCAGGCCACCAGTCGGAGGACCAGAGGTCGGCCATAGTACCCAGCAGCATGATATCGGTTTTCCCACCATTAAGCTTTAGGCAGTTACATCGCATCCAGTGGTTGACTTGGGTCACACAGTTCCTGAAGCGGTCTATTGATTCCTCTATATTGCCTGAGACTGATACCACTATTTGAGTATCGTCGGCATATGAGACTGGTGTGAAACCAAAGTTTCTAATAACTGAGGCTAAAGGGGCAACGTAAATGTTAAAAAGTGTGGGGCTAAGCGCCGAGCCCTGAGGAACTCCACATGGTGTCGTAAAAGGGCTGGAGGCGTGTTCTCCCAGAGTGACTGTGAAAGATCTGTCTCTCAGAAAGGACGCCATCAGCTGGCGGGCAGAATCTTGAATCCCTAGCTCGTCCAGGCGTGCCAGGAGGATATCGTGGTTCACGGTGTCGAAGGCCGCCGATAAATCTAACAAGATCAAGGCGGCCTTCCCTCCTGCGTCTAACGCACTCCTGAGCCCTTCTGCTGCCATTACCAATGCTGTCTCAGTACCATGATGTTCTCTGAACCCGTATTGAGAATTATCCAGGTAATTTCTGGAGGCTATAAGATCCTTCAGTTGTTGATTAAGCAGTTTCTCCAATACCTTCGCTGGGAAGGGTATTCTGGAGATTGGCCTATAGCTGCTGAGGTCTTTGGGGTCCAGGGTACTTTTTTTTAGTAAGGGGGTGACTGCAGCGATTTTCCAGGCATCTGGAAAGGCTCCTGAGTGGATTATTTCTGAAAACAGGATGTATAGCTGCTCACTGAGTATATCTGGGAATAAATGCATAATTTTCGGCGGGCACCGATCCGTTGGGTTGCCGGATCTGATGGTTTTTACCACCTGGTGTATCTGTTCTACTGTAGGGAGCGTGAAGCGGAAACCTGCTTCCGGATTAGATGTCTCTCGTTCTGAGCTAGGATAGTTATTTGAACTAGTAATAGAGTGGTTCGTTTGGAATGGTTCAAATACTTTAGCAACTTTTTGGACTTACAAACTGAAGTGCTTAGGTTTTTCCGTAAAATCAGACTACAGAGCTATTTTTTGTTTAATCCTCTTCCACCCAAAACATCAAACACCCCGTTGAGACCACCATCTACTTTCTCCCCATCAGCCAGCATGGTTCCATCTGAGGTTTCCTGCTTTGAAAAATTGGTACTTAAAGACCTCTCCCGATTAGCGACAGAACACCAGTTCATTCCGTACAATATTGCACTGGAAGAGAAAACAGCACTTCAAACCCTCAAGTCCAACGCCTTATTGGTTATCAAACCGGCAGATAAAGGTGGTGGCATAGTACTACAAGATACTATAACCTACAAAACGAAATAATGAGGCAGCTAGGGAATACAGATCACTATTGCAAACTCCCAACGAACCCTACAAATGAGCTTAAACAGATTATTCAACAGACCACGAAATCAGGTCTGGAACAAGGTTTTCTATCCAAACATGAATATGATTTTTTGAATACCAAGGCCCCACGCACACCAGTCATCTACACTCTACCAAAGATCCATAAGGATAGTTCCAACCCCCCTGGACGGCCCATCGTTTCAGGCTGCGGGTCTATCCTAGAGCCATTAGGTCTCTATGTGGACTACTTTATCAAGGAGTTTGTTCCGTCTACCCCTTACTACGTTAGAGACAGTATGCAGATGATTACACTAGTAGAAAATCATAGGTTCAACCCCTCTATCGACACACTCTGCACATTAGACGTTGAGTCACTTTACACAAACATCCCCCAACGAGACGCATTACTCATCATTGAGACCACTCTAGACACTCGTATTAGACCACACGCTGTCCCCACTATCTTCATTTTGCAACTCCTCGAGATCTGTTTGACCAGAAACTTTTTTCTATTTGACGGTCATTACTACCAACAAACCAAGGAAACATCCATGGGAGCAGTTTTCGCACCGAATCTGGCTATGCTTTATATGAATGCCCTTGAGGTGAACTACATAATGGCCCAACAGAACCCCTTCCAATCTGCAATAACACTATGGAAACGTTATATTGACGACATTTTTTTCATCTGGCACGATACCCAAACTATGCTTAGTAACTTTCTCCATTGGCTCAACAATAACTGTGGTGGTCTCAAATTCACACTCACATACAACAAAACATCCATACCATTTCTTGACCTAAACATAACACATGATGATGGACACTTGATCACCAGCCTCTTCAGGAAAGCTACCGAGCGCAACACTCTTCTGAAATATAGTAGCAGCCACCCAAGGGCCCTAAAAGACTCTCTTCCCTACTCACAATACTTACGCATCAGACGCAACTGCACCCTTAAGGAAGATTATTTCAGGGAAGCCAAAACACTAACCGACAAACTAACATCGAGAGGTTACCCAAAAAAGCTAATTCGCAGTGCCCTGAAAAGAGCATGGTACTGTCCCAGGGATGTCCTCTTGGAACCGAAAACCAAGAAAAGAGACAATCGCCTAGTATGTGTCACCACATTTTCTCCATCTTCCAACAAAGTACGCAAAAGTATTCTTAAACACTGGAGTGTGTTAAATGCTGGAATACTAAACCTTGAAAGACCTCTCTTTGCTTTCAAAAGAAATAAAAATATCAATGACCATTTGATAAGAGCGGCACTCCCTGACACTAGAAACACTGGCACCCTCCTTGAGCATTGGTCCTTACCTGCAGTCACTGGGCACAACAAGTGTGGCAATTGCTCTGTATGTGGATTCACTACTGACTGTAAAGAGTTTGTGTTTGGTGACATACGTAAACCCCATAATCATTTCAGTAATTGTAATACCAGTAATGTCATTTACGCAATTTTGTGCCCCTGTGACAAGATCTATATAGGACAAACGACACAAAAAATCCGGATCAGAATCTGCCAACACAGAAGCAGACTGAGGTGCAAAACACCAAACGCACCACTGGTAGAACATTTCGAATCAGCTGGCCATACTGAAGATGACATTCATTGGACAGTTGTCACTGTTGTCAAAATCCCTCCAAGAGGTGCAGATATCTCACAGCTCCTGAATAAGGAAGAATTAAAATGGATTTTGAAAACGGGAAGCATTCACAGTGGATTGAACCGCCTAGAGGATTGGACCTCCTTACTTTGATTTCTCAATTGGAACTGTCCGCGAATCAGGATACAACTACAGAACCACCACCATACTTGAATAGACTTTGACTTTTTCTCCCTTTCAAAATTGTGCTCTCCATGTTTTGGAAATGTCATGGCTTATACATCTTTGTATTTGACTTAATATGATGTTGTCTGACCGTCTACCACCACTGCACCCGAACTCGCTTTTAACCTCACTACGCGCCGTTTTGTCACTCACTCAATATGGCGCCCAAATTAGCCCAGCTCTACATCACTCCTGGCAACCAGCCATACAAACTCGCTTTTAACCTCACTACACGCCGTTCTTTCACTCACTCAATATGGCGCCCAAATCAGCCCAGCTTCACATCACCACTAGCAACTAGCCGAACATGTGACTGATCACCTGATCTAGCCACTATCACATGATACCGGCCAAAGCACTTCCTGTTCACAACCGATCCGGCATTGACCGAGACGTTGCCTCGTTGATCCCTCCTGAACGCGACTCCATTATCACATTGAGGTACGTTATTCGTTCTCCCACCGCGGGCTCCCCAACCCTTTATTCACGATATGATCCCGCTCGTTAATTTGCCTTATATTTTCTCGGCAGATTTTCGCCACCGCGTTGACGTTGCTCATCGTGGACTTGGGTAAGACTTTTTTACCCCTTTTTTACACAGCACCCCCGCACTCCTGGGTCTTTATTTTGACCTTCTTAATTTTTATTTCAGACCGATCCCGTGCTTTTAATTAGTCGCTTAGGTTTATTTACCGAGTCGACACATCATTCCTGCTGTAACTCTGGACAGCTTGAGGTAAATTGTTCCTCGCGTATCACGCAATGCTCACCAAATATACTCTTCACTGTATAGAAAGCGCTTGTTTCTCACCTACGGCATTCACAATTCCCGGTCTCAGACACGCCCTCCTTTCAAGCATGTCAACGACCACGCACTGCTCCACCGTCGAGATCCTTTTACACTCGCGGTAACCACGCCCTTCCATCATTGACACGACCTGCTACGTAGCATGTTCCACTGTATTTTTCTATCGTTCCGTGATCGGGAGTTCACAAAGTCATTCTGATCATGTTCAGCTCGTGTTCTGACATATACTGTTTTGGTCTAATTTATTTAATCTTGACAATTATGTTTTTTTCCCATTTTTCTCCCCCCATTCCTTCCTTTTTGTTGTATTATGTTGGTTTTTGTGTTAATTGTTGTTAATTCAGGCATTTCTAAAGGCAATTATACTAATCAGTCCTGATGATGATCCTAACACCCCCCCAGTAAGGATCGAAACGTCGTCGACTATGTCGTTCACCTTACACTATGACTACTTATGTGTATAAAATGTTGTGAAGGTGACTAGTTATATACCAAGATGTTTCACCACCTGTTATTCTCGTCATAGAAACATCGCCTCAATTGCCTGTTTGTTTTTTCAGAAATTTATGTCCTCTTGATATGTAAGCCATAGGATACAGGCTTGTGTCCCACCAATATTTCGCTTACATCTTGTCTGATCATTGAAAACCATTTTTGCTTATTAAAGCTGCCTTGTCCGGCTGGACACAGGCATTAATATAGTACCCATTGTGGCTATATTGTTTATTGCTTGATATACTCTTTTGCTTTCAGGGACCATTGTCTCTTATAAAACATAACTTCCCAAGGTCCCTGACCAATTGCTTTGGGTGCCCTTGTGCCTTTGTTACTGCAGCGATTTTCCAGGCATCTGGAAAGGCTCCTGAGTGGATTATTTCTGAAAACAGGACGTATAGCTGCTCACTGAGTATATCTGGGAATAAATGCATAATTTTCGGCGGGCACCGATCCGTTGGGTTGCCGGATCTGATGGTTTTCACCACCTGGTGTATCTGTTCTACTGTAGGGAGCGTGAAGCGGAAACCTGCTTCCGGATTAGATGTCTCTCGTTCTGAGCTAGGATAGTTATTTGAACTAGTAATAGAGTGGTTCGTTTGGAATGGTTCAAATACTTTAGCAACTTTGTCCACAAAGAACTTTCCTAGGTTGTTACAGAACTCAATGCTGCCTTCCAATTGATTCGTGGGTGAGGAGCCTGCTAATTTTTTAATAGTCGTGAAGAGTTCCTTACTTGAGTTCATCGACTCTTTGATTTTGTTGGTGAAATAATTCGACTTTTCCCTGATTACAAGTTTTTTGTAGTCAGTTAGTGTTTGAGCATATTCCTTTTTAAGGTTTGGTTCATAGTTGGCTCTCCATTTCCTCTCTGCCCTCCTACATGTTTGTTTCTGTGCCCTGAGTTTTCCAGAAAACCAAGGTTCTGATGGCTTTTTCCGTTTTGGAACAAAGCATTTCAAAGGAACTGCCAGTTTCACCGCAGTCTTTATCCACGAGGAGATCCTGTCGGCTAGCTGATTACTGTTGGGCACTGACTCAGGTCTGGTCCTAGTGAGTGTCTCCTGTAGCAGCTGTATATTAATTTTTGCCCAGTCTTGGTATGTAACTGGCCTCAGGCCTTTGGATACTCCAAGCTGTACCTGACTGATGGTGATAGTAAATATGATGGCTTTATGATCTGACCATGTGACGGGTAGAATCTCCAAAATCTTAAGGTTGGAGTTGGAGGAGAAAATCCCATCCAGTGTGTGTCCTGCCACATGGGTACCTTGATTAACGACCTGGTCCAGGGAGAGTCCAGACATTGCATCGAGCAATTCACCCGTATTGGGGTCCGTAGTTTTTTCAAGGTGATAATTAAAGTCCCCTAGGGTTGTGAAGTCTGATCCTTGCAGACTTGATTCTAGAATTGGGCTTAGGATTGATAACAAAGGGGCCCTTGCCTTGGGAGGTCTATACAATAGAAGGCCTCTGAATGTATAGTTCTTTGAGAGTGTGATTTGAAATAGAAGCATTTCACAGTCAGAGTTACCCACGATAGAGCTGTGGACGTGCAGTTCCTCTACATAGAATGGCAAGCCCTCCACCCCTTCTCCCTATTCTGTCAGCTCTGGTGGCAGTATACCCTGGTGGTAATGCTAGAGCAATATCTGGGTCTGATGCTCCGTCAGCCCATGTCTCCGTGATAAAAGCCATATCCAGGTGGTGTGTGTATCCAGCATTTCTGCGATATCTGTGTTATGTTTTATCAAGGATCTTGCGTTTATCAATACTGCCCTGAAAACCTCAACCCTAGGTTTGTTGTTTGCGGCGTTCGTCTGTGGTTCAAATTTGCCTATCCTTGAAAAATGAAAGAGCATTTTGCAATAGTCACACTGTTTGACTTCATCCATGGGGTTTAGGCGTGTGCAGTAGTGGTTACCCGCTGGGTTATCCCACTTTAGTAGCTCTTTGTGTGTATATACAATTCTTCCTGGGTTCCTATCCACAAAACCAGGGGTTCCGGCCCTAGGCTCGGTACAGGCGCGGACGGGCGCAGACGGGCATGCCTTTGGCGCGCCTTTGGCGCGCCGCCGGCGCGTCCGCTGCGCGTTCGCCTCAGCATGTTATTAAATAGGCTCTTTGTGTCTGAACACTAGCCCGCTCACCAGCCGGAAGCCGAAGTGAACCGGAAGTGAGGAATTCTGAGTCCCAGAAGTCACCCTCCGTGCAATAGGCACTTGCCGCGACGGACCGGGGTGCTGGGCGAGGCTCACAGGTAAATTTGCAGTATGTTCGTAAATTTCCCACCTCCACTCTTAGATTCCCACTCAATAAAAATACAATCTTTCAATGTTAAAAACAATAGAGCGATAGTGCAGCAATTGTTAAAAGTTACTTTAAAAGGTAGCGCGCAGTCTGCAGTGTCAACCGCATCCAACTGTGCTAAGGCGCCGGTCGTGGAATAAGTAGGCTCGTTGTGTCTGAACACTAGCCCGCTCACCAGCCGGAAGCCCAAGTGAACCGGAAGTGAGGAATTCTGAGTCCCAGAAGTCACCCTCCGTGCAATCGGCACTTGCCGCGACGGACCGGGGTGCTGGGCGAGGCTCACAGGTAAATTTGCAGTATGTTCGTAAATTTCCCACCTCCACTCTTAGATTCCCACTCAATAAAAATACAATCTTCCAATGTTAAAAACAATAGAGCGATAGTGCAGCAATTGTTAAATTGCTTAGGCTCTAGAGCAGCTGTGCTGACCTGGTTCTCTGTCTCTAAAGCAGCTCTGCTGACCTGGTTCTCTGGCTCTAAAGCAGCTGTGCTGACCTGGTTCTCTCCCTCTAAAGCAGCTCTGCTGACCTGGTTTCTCCGGCTCTACAGCAGCTCTGCTGACCTAGTTCTCTGGTTCTAGAGCAGCTCTGTTGACCTGGTTCTCTGGCTCTAAAGCAGCTCTGCTGACCTGTTCTATGGCTCTAAAACAGTTCTGCTGACCTGCTTCTCTGGCTCAAGAGCAGCTCTGCTGACCTGGTTCTTAGGCTTCATAGCAGCTCTGCTGACCTGGTTCTCTGGTTCTACAACGGCTCTGCTGACCTGGTTCTCTGGCTCTACAACAGCTCTGCTTACCTGGTTCTCTGGCTCTAAAGCAGCTCTGCTGACCTGTTCTATGGCTCTAAAACAGCTCTGCTGACCTGCTTCTCTTGCTCAAGAGCAGCTCTGCTGACCTGGTTCTTAGGCTCTAGAGCAGCTCTGCTGACCTGGTTCTCTGGTTCCACAACGGCTCTGCTGACCTGGTTCTCTGGCTCTAGAGCAGCTCTGCTGAGCTGGTTCTTAGGCTCTAGAGCAGTTCTGCTAACCTGGTTCTCTGGCTCTAAAGCAGCTCTGCTGACCTGGTTCTCTGGCTCGAGAGCAGCTGTGCTGACTTGGTTCTTAGGCTCCAGAGCAGCTCTGCTGACCTGGTTCTCTCCCTCTAAAGCAGCTCTACTGACTTGGTTTTTCTGGCTCTACAGCAGCTCGGCTGACCTGGTTCTCTGACTCTAGAGCAGCTCTGCTGACCTGGTTCTTAGGCTCTAGAGCAGCTGTGCTGACCTGGTTATCTGTCTCTAAAGCAGCTCTGCTGACCTGGTTCTCTGGCTCTAAGGCAGCTCTGCTGACCTGGTTCTCTCCCTCTAAAGCAGCTCTGCTGACTTGGTTTCTCTGGCTCAACAGCAGCTCGGCTGACCTGGTTCTCTGGCTGTAGAGCAGCTCTGCTACCCTGGTTCTCTGGCTCTAAAGTAGCTCTGCTGACCTGCTTCTCTGCCTCTAGAGCAGCTCTGCTGACATGGTTCTCTGGCTCTAAAACATCTCTGCTGACCTGATTCTCTGGCTCTAGAGCAGTTGTGCTGACCTGGTTCTTAAGATCCAGAGCAGCTCTGCTGACCTGGTTCTCTCCCTTTAAAACAGCTCTGCTGACCTGGTTTCTCTGGCTCTCCAGCATCTCAGCTGACCTTGTTATTAGGCTCTACAGCAGCTCTGCTTACCTGGTTCTCTGGCTCTAATGCTGCTCTGCTGACCTGGTTCTATGGCTCTAATGCAGCTCTGCTGACCTGGTTCTATGGCTGTTAAGCAGCTCTGCTGACCTGGTTCTCTGGCTGTAGAGCAGCTCTGCTGACCTGGTTGTTAGTCTCAAGAGCAGCACTGCTGACCAGGTTCTCAGGCTCTAGAGCAGCTCTGCTGACCTGGTTTGACTGGCTCTAAAGCAGCTCTGCTGACCTGGTTCTCTAGCTCTAAAGCAGCTCTGCTGACCTAGTTCTCTAGGTCTAAAGCAGCTCTGCTGACATGGTTCTATGGCTCTAAAGCAGCTCTGCTGATCTGGTTCTCTGGCTCTACAACAGCTCTGCTGACCTGGTTCTCTCCCTCTAAAGAAGCTCTGCTGACTTGGTTCTTAGGCTCTAGAGCCGCTCTGCTGACCTGGTTCTCTGGCTCTAGAGCAGCTCTGCTGACCTGGTTCTCTGGCTCTACAGCAGCTCTGCTGACCTGGTTCTCTGGGTCTACAGCGGCTCTGCTGACCTGGTTCTCTCCCTCTAAAGCAGCTCTGCTGACCTGGTTCTCTGGCTCTAAAGCAGCTCTGCTGACCTAGTTCTCTGGTTCTAGAGCAGCTCTGCTGACCTAGTTCTCTGGCTCTAAAGCAGCTCTGCTGACCTGGCTTCTCTGGCTCTACAGCAGCTCGGCTGACCTGTTTCTCTGGCTCTAAAGCAGCTCTGCTGACCTAGTTCTCTGGCTCTAGAGCAGCTCTGCTGACCTAGTTCTCTGGCTCTAAAGCAGCTCTGTTGACCTGGTTCTCTGGCTCTAAAGCAGCTCTGCTGACCTGGTTCTATGGCTCTAAAGCAGCTCTGCTGACCTGGTTCTCTCCCTATAAAGCAGCTCTGCTGACCTGGTTTCTCTGGCTCTACAGCAGCTCTGCTGACCTGGTTCTCTGGATCTAGAGCAGGTGTGCTGACCTGGTTCTCTCCCTCTAAAGCAGCTCTGCTGACCTGGTTCTCTCCCTCTAAAGCAGCTCTGCTGACCTGGTTTCTCCGGCTCTACAGCAGCTCTGCTGACCTAGTTCTCTGGTTCTAGAGCAGCTCTGTTGACCTGGTTCTCTGTCTCTAAAGCAGCTCTGCTGACCTGGTTCTCTGGCTCTAAAGCAGCTGTGCTGACCTGGTTCTCTCCCTCTAAAGCAGCTCTGCTGACCTGGTTTCTCCGGCTCTACAGCAGCTCTGCTGACCTAGTTCTCTGGTTCTAGAGCAGCTCTGTTGACCTGGTTCTCTGGCTCTAAAGCAGCTCTGCTGACCTGTTCTATGGCTCTAAAACAGTTCTGCTGACCTGCTTCTCTGGCTCAAGAGCAGCTCTGCTGACCTGGTTCTTAGGCTTCATAGCAGCTCTGCTGACCTGGTTCTCTGGTTCTACAACGGCTCTGCTGACCTGGTTCTCTGGCTCTACAACAGCTCTGCTTACCTGGTTCTCTGGCTCTAAAGCAGCTCTGCTGACCTGTTCTATGGCTCTAAAACAGCTCTGCTGACCTGCTTCTCTTGCTCAAGAGCAGCTCTGCTGACCTGGTTCTTAGGCTCTAGAGCAGCTCTGCTGACCTGGTTCTCTGGTTCCACAACGGCTCTGCTGACCTGGTTCTCTGGCTCTAGAGCAGCTCTGCTGAGCTGGTTCTTAGGCTCTAGAGCAGTTCTGCTAACCTGGTTCTCTGGCTCTAAAGCAGCTCTGCTGACCTAGTTCTCTGGCTCGAGAGCAGCTGTGCTGACTTGGTTCTTAGGCTCCAGAGCAGCTCTGCTGACCTGGTTCTCTCCCTCTAAAGCAGCTCTACTGACTTGGTTTTTCTGGCTCTACAGCAGCTCGGCTGACCTGGTTCTCTGACTCTAGAGCAGCTCTGCTGACCTGGTTCTTAGGCTCTAGAGCAGCTGTGCTGACCTGGTTCTCTGGCTCTAAAGCAGCTCTGCTGACCTGGTTCTCTGGCTCTAAGGCAGCTCTGCTGACCTGGTTCTCTCCCTCTAAAGCAGCTCTGCTGACTTGGTTTCTCTGGCTCAACAGCAGCTCGGCTGACCTGGTTCTCTGGCTGTAGAGCAGCTCTGCTACCCTGGTTCTCTGGCTCTAAAGTAGCTCTGCTGACCTGCTTCTCTGCCTCTAGAGCAGCTCTGCTGACATGGTTCTCTGGCTCTAAAACATCTCTGCTGACCTGATTCTCTGGCTCTAGAGCAGTTGTGCTGACCTGGTTCTTAAGCTCCAGAGCAGCTCTGCTGACCTGGTTCTCTCCCTTTAAAACAGCTCTGCTGACCTGGTTTCTCTGGCTCTCCAGCATCTCAGCTGACCTTGTTATTAGGCTCTACAGCAGCTCTGCTTACCTGGTTCTCTGGCTCTAATGCTGCTCTGCTGACCTGGTTCTATGGCTCTAATGCAGCTCTGCTGACCTGGTTCTATGGCTGTTAAGCAGCTCTGCTGACCTGGTTCTCTGGCTGTAGAGCAGCTCTGCTGACCTGGTTGTTAGTCTCAAGAGCAGCACTGCTGACCAGGTTCTTAGGCTCTAGAGCAGCTCTGCTGACCTGGTTTGACTGGCTCTAAAGCAGCTCTGCTGACCTGGTTCTCTAGCTCTAAAGCAGCTCTGCTGACCTAGTTCTCTAGGTCTAAAGCAGCTCTGCTGACATGGTTCTATGGCTCTAAAGCAGCTCTGCTGATCTGGTTCTCTGGCTCTACAACAGCTCTGCTGACCTGGTTCTCTCCCTCTAAAGAAGCTCTGCTGACTTGGTTCTTAGGCTCTAGAGCCGCTCTGCTGACCTGGTTCTCTAGCTCTAGAGCAGCTCTGCTGACCTGGTTCTCTGGCTCTACAGCAGCTCTGCTGACCTGGTTCTCTGGGTCTACAGCGGCTCTGCTGACCTGGTTCTCTCCCTCTAAAGCAGCTCTGCTGACCTGGTTCTCTGGCTCTAAAGCAGCTCTGCTGACCTAGTTCTCTGGTTCTAGAGCAGCTCTGCTGACCTAGTTCTCTGGCTCTAAAGCAGCTCTGCTGACCTGGCTTCTCTGGCTCTACAGCAGCTCGGCTGACCTGTTTCTCTGGCTCTAAAGCAGCTCTGCTGACCTAGTTCTCTGGCTCTAGAGCAGCTCTGCTGACCTAGTTCTCTGGCTCTAAAGCAGCTCTGTTGACCTGGTTCTCTGGCTCTAAAGCAGCTCTGCTGACCTGGTTGTTAGTCTCAAGAGCAGCACTGCTGACCAGGTTCTTAGGCTCTAGAGCAGCTCTGCTGACCTGGTTTGACTGGCTCTAAAGCAGCTCTGCTGACCTGGTTCTCTAGCTCTAAAGCAGCTCTGCTGACCTAGTTCTCTAGGTCTAAAGCAGCTCTGCTGACATGGTTCTATGGCTCTAAAGCAGCTCTGCTGATCTGGTTCTCTGGCTCTACAACAGCTCTGCTGACCTGGTTCTCTCCCTCTAAAGAAGCTCTGCTGACTTGGTTCTTAGGCTCTAGAGCCGCTCTGCTGACCTGGTTCTCTAGCTCTAGAGCAGCTCTGCTGACCTGGTTCTCTGGCTCTACAGCAGCTCTGCTGACCTGGTTCTCTGGGTCTACAGCGGCTCTGCTGACCTGGTTCTCTCCCTCTAAAGCAGCTCTGCTGACCTGGTTCTCTGGCTCTAAAGCAGCTCTGCTGACCTAGTTCTCTGGTTCTAGAGCAGCTCTGCTGACCTAGTTCTCTGGCTCTAAAGCAGCTCTGCTGACCTGGCTTCTCTGGCTCTACAGCAGCTCGGCTGACCTGTTTCTCTGGCTCTAAAGCAGCTCTGCTGACCTAGTTCTCTGGCTCTAGAGCAGCTCTGCTGACCTAGTTCTCTGGCTCTAAAGCAGCTCTGTTGACCTGGTTCTCTGGCTCTAAAGCAGCTCTGCTGACCTGGTTCTATGGCTCTAAAGCAGCTCTGCTGACCTGGTTCTCTCCCTATAAAGCAGCTCTGCTGACCTGGTTTCTCTGGCTCTACAGCAGCTCTGCTGACCTGGTTCTCTGGATCTAGAGCAGGTGTGCTGACCTGGTTCTCTCCCTCTAAAGCAGCTCTGCTGACCTGGTTTTTCCGGCTCTACAGCAGCTCTGCTGACCTGGTTTTTCCGGCTCTACAGCAGCTCTGCTGACCTAGTTCTCTGGTTCTAGAGCAGCTCTGCTGACCTGGTTCTTAGGCTCTACAGCAGCTCTGCTGACCTGGTTCTCTGGCTCTAAAGCAGCTCTGCTGACCTGGTTCTCTGGCTATGGAGCAGCTGTGCTGACCTGGTTCTCTGGCTCTAAAGCAGCTCTGCCGCCCTGTTCTATGGCTCTAAAGCAGATCTGCTGACCTGGTTCTCTGGCTCTAGAGCAGCTCTGCTGACCTGGTTCTCTGGCTATGGAGCAGCTGTGCTGACCTGGTTCTCTGGCTCTAAAGCAGCTCTGCTGCCTTGTTCTATGGCTCTAAAGCAGCTCTGCTGACCTGGTTCTCTGGTTCTAGAGCAGCTCTGCTGACCTGGTTCTCAGGCTCTACAGCAGCTCTGCTGACCTGGTTCTCTGGCTCTAAAGCAGCTCTGCTGACCTGGTTCTCTGGCTATGGAGCAGCTGTGCTGACCTGGTTCTCTGGCTCTAAAGCAGCTCTGCTGCCCTGTTCTATGGCTCTAAAGCAGATCTGCTGACCTGGTTCTCTGGCTCTAGAGCAGCTCTGCTGACCTGGTTCTCTGCCTCTAGAGCAGTTACGCTGAGCTGGTTCTCTGGCTCTAAAGCAGCTCTGCTGACCTGGTTCTCTGACTCTAGAGCAGCTCTGCTGACCTGGTTCTCTCCCTCTAAAGCAGCTCTGCTGACCTGGTTTCTCTGGCTCTAGAGCAGCTTAGTTGACCTGGTTCTCTCCCTCTAAAGCAACTCTACTGACTTGGTTTTTCTGGCTCTACAGCAGCTCGGCTGACCTGGTTCTCTGACTCTAGAGCAGCTCTGCTGACCTGGTTCTTAATTGATTGATTGATTGATTTTTATATTTGTAGAGCGCACGCATGCCCGAAGGCGTCTTGGCGCTGAAATTGGATGCGAGGAGATTCTGCGAGGATGACTAGCAGGGGTATAGCCATGTCTTGATGGCCTTTCTGAAGGCGAAGAGAGTAGGGCTGTTTTTAATGTTGAAAGGTAGAAGGTTCCACAGCTTGGTTGTCCTTAGCAGAAAACTTCTTCCTCCCCATCTACTCTTCCTGAATTTGGGGACTTGGACAAGTTTGGTGTTGGCGGATCTGAGACTTTTGCCTGGGACATACTATTGGAATTGGGTTCTCAAGAAATGTGAACCTGAGCCATGAAGTGCCTTATAGGCCAGGCACAAGGATTTAAACTGTATCCTTTTGTCCACGGGGAGCCAGTGTAGGTCCTTTAGCTTGTTAGACACGGATTCAAATCTAGGGATGTCCAGCACCAGTCTTGCTGCTGCATTCTGGAGGCGTTGCAGTTTGGTAAGGTATTGAGTTTGGATCCCTGTGTATAAGGCATTGCCATAATCCAATGTAGACAAGGCAAGCGCTGTAACCACAGTTTTCCGTGAATCCAGTGGGATAAATGGGCATATTCTTCTGATCAGTTTCAAGGTGTGCCATATGGAGGATGACACCTTGTTGACCTGGGAATTAAACGTCAATTTGTCATCGAAGATAAAACCAAGATTTTTGACTTTCCCCACTGGGAGAGGGCAGTCGCCCAGAGTGTCAGGCCACCAGTCGGAGGACCAGAGGTCGGCCATAGTACCCAGCAGCATGATTTCGGTTTTCCCACCATTAAGCTTTAGGCAGTTACATCGCATCCAGTGGTTGACTTGGGTCATACAGTTCCTGAAGCGGTCTATTGATTCCTCTATATTGCCTGAGACTGATACCACTATTTGAGTATCGTCGGCATATGAGACTGGTGTGAAACCAAAGTTTCTAATAACTGAGGCTAAAGGGGCAACGTAAATGTTAAAAAGTGTGGGGCTAAGCGCCGAGCCCTGAGGAACTCCACATGGTGTCGTAAAAGGGCTGGAGGCGTGTTCTCCCAGAGTGACTGTGAAAGATCTGTCTCTCAGAAAGGACGCCATCAGCTGGCGGGCAGAATCTTGAATCCCTAGCTCGTCCAGGCGTGCCAGGAGGATATCGTGGTTCACGGTGTCGAAGGCCGCCGATAAATCTAACAAGAAAAAGGCGGCCTTCCCTCCTGCGTCTAACGCACTCCTGAGCCCTTCTGCTGCCATTACCAATGCTGTCTCAGTACCATGATGTTCTCTGAACCCGTATTGAGAATTATCCAGGTAATTTCTGGAGGCTATAAGATCCTTCAGTTGTTGATTAAGCAGTTTCTCCAATACCTTCGCTGGGAAGGGTATTCTGGAGATTGGCCTATAGCTGCTGAGGTCTTTGGGGTCCAGGGTACTTTTTTTTAGTAAGGGGGTGACTGCAGCGATTTTCCAGGCATCTGGAAAGGCTCCTGAGTGGATTATTTCTGAAAACAGGACGTATAGCTGCTCACTGAGTATATCTGGGAATAAATGCATAATTTTCGGCGGGCACCGATCCGTTGGGTTGCCGGATCTGATGGTTTTTACCACCTGCTGTATCTGTTCTACTGTAGGGAGCGTGAAGCGGAAACCTGCTTCCGGATTAGATGTCTCTCGTTCTGAGCTAGGATAGTTATTTGAACTAGTAATAGAGTGGTTCGTTTGGAATGGTTCAAATACTTTAGCAACTTTGTCCACAAAGAACTTTCCTAGGTTGTTACAGAACTCAATGCTGCCTTCCAATTGATTCGTGGGTGAGGAGCCTGCTAATTTTTTAATAGTCGCGAAGAGTTCCTTACTTGAGTTCATCGACTCTTTGATTTTGTTGGTGAAATAATTCGACTTTTCCCTGATTACAAGTTTTTTGTAGTCAGTTAGTGTTTGAGCATATTCCTTTTTAAGGTTTGGTTCATAGTTGGCTCTCCATTTCCTCTCTGCCCTCCTACATGTTTGTTTCTGTGCCCTGAGTTTTCCAGAAAACCAAGGTTCTGATGGCTTTTTCCGTTTTGGAACAAAGCATTTCAAAGGAACTGCCAGTTTCACCGCAGTCTTTATCCACGAGGAGATCCTGTCGGCTAGCTGATTACTGTTGGGCACTGACTCAGGTCTGGTCCTAGTGAGTGTCTCCTGTAGCAGCTGTATATTAATTTTTGCCCAGTCTTGGTATGTAACTGGCCTCAGGCCTTTGGATACTCCAAGCTGTACCCGACTGATGGTGATAGTAAATATGATGGCTTTATGATCTGACCATGTGACGGGTAGAATCTCCAAAATCTTAAGGTTGGAGTTGGAGGAGAAAATCCCATCCAGTGTGTGTCCTGCCACATGGGTACCTTGATTAACGATCTGGTCCAGGGAGAGTCCAGACATTGCATCGAGCAATTCACCCGTATTGGGGTCCGTAGTTTTTTCAAGGTGATAATTAAAGTCCCCTAGGATTGTGAAGTCTGATCCTTGCAGACTTGATTCTAGAATTGGGCTTAGGATTGATAACAAAGGGGCCCTTGCCTTGGGAGGTCTATACAATAGAAGGCCTCTGAATGTATAGTTCTTTGAGAGTGTGATTTGAAATAGAAGCATTTCACAGTCAGAGTTACCCACGATAGAGCTGTGGACGTGCAGTTCCTCTACATAGAATGGCAAGCCCTCCACCCCTTCTCCCTATTCTGTCAGCTCTGGTGGCTGTATACCCTGGTGGTAATGCTAGAGCAATATCTGGGTCTGATGCTCCGTCAGCCCATGTCTCCGTGATAAAAGCCATATCCAGGTGGTGTGTATCCAGCATTTCTGCGATATCTGTGTTATGTTTTATCAAGGATCTTGCGTTTATCAATACTGCCCTGAAAACCTCAACCCTAGGTTTGTTGTTTGCGGCGTTCGTCTGTGGTTCAAATTTGCCTATCCTTGAAAAATGAAAGGGCATTTTGCAACAGTCACATTGTTTGACTTCATCCATGGGGTTTAGGCGTGTGCAGTAGTGGTTACCCGTTGGGTTATCCCACTTTAGTAGCTCTTTGTGTGTATATACAATTCTTCCTGGGTTCCTATCCACAAAACCAGGGGTTCCGGCCCTAGGCTCGGTACAGGCACGGATGGGCGCAGACGGGCTTACCTTTGGCGCGCCTTCGGCTCGCCGCCGGCGGGTCCGCTGCGCGTTCGCCTCAGCATGTTATTAAATAGGCTCTTTGTGTCTGAACACTAGCCCGCTCACCAGCCGGAAGCCGAAGTGAACCGGAAGTGAGGAATTCTGAGTCCCAGAAGTCACCCTCCGTGCAATAGGCACTTGCCGCGACGGACCGGGGTGCTGGGCGAGGCTCACAGGTAAATTTGCAGTATGTTCGTAAATTTCCCACCTCCACTCTTAGATTCCCACTCAATAAAAATACAATCTTTCAATGTTAAAAACAATAGAGCGATAGTGCAGCAATTGTTAAAAGTTACTTTAAAAGGTAGCGCGCAGTCTGCAGTGTCAACCGCATCCAACTGTGCTAAGGCGCCGGTCGTGGAATAAGTAGGCTCGTTGTGTCTGAACACTAGACGGCTCACCAGCCGGAAGCCCAAGTGAACCGGAAGTGAGGAATTCTGAGTCCCAGAAGTCACCCTCCGTGCAATCGGCACTTGCCGCGACGGACCGGGGTGCTGGGCGAGGCTCACAGGTAAATTTGCAGTATGTTTGTAAATTTCCCACCTCCACTCTTAGATTCCCACTCAATAAAAATACAATCTTCCAATGTTAAAAACAATAGAGCGATAGTGCAGCAATTGTTAAATTGTTTAGGCTCTAGAGCAGCTGTGCTGACCTGGTTCTCTGTCTCTAAAGAAGCTCTGCTGACCTGGTTCTCTGGCTCTAAAGCAGCTGTGCTGACCTGGTTCTCTCCCTCTAAAGCAGCTCTGCTGACCTAGTTTCTCCGGCTCTACAGCAGCTCTGCTGACCTAGTTCTCTGGTTCTAGAGCAGCTCTGTTGACCTGGTTCTCTGGCTCTAAAGCAGCTCTGCTGACCTGTTCTATGGCTCTAAAACAGTTCTGCTGACCTGCTTCTCTGGCTCAAGAGCAGCTCTGCTGACCTGGTTCTTAGGCTTCATAGCAGCTCTGCTGACCTGGTTCTCTGGTTCTACAACGGCTCTGCTGACCTGGTTCTCTGGCTCTACAACAGCTCTGCTTACCTGGTTCTCTGGCTCTAAAGCAGCTCTGCTGACCTGTTCTATGGCTCTAAAACAGCTCTGCTGACCTGCTTCTCTTGCTCAAGAGCAGCTCTGCTGACCTGGTTCTTAGGCTCTAGAGCAGCTCTGCTGACCTGGTTCTCTGGTTCCACAACGGCTCTGCTGACCTGGTTCTCTGGCTCTAGAGCAGCTCTGCTGAGCTGGTTCTTAGGCTCTAGAGCAGTTCTGCTAACCTGGTTCTCTGGCTCTAAAGCAGCTCTGCTGACCTGGTTCTCTGGCTCGAGAGCAGCTGTGCTGACTTGGTTCTTAGGCTCCAGAGCAGCTCTGCTGACCTGGTTCTCTCCCTCTAAAGCAGCTCTACTGACTTGTTTTTTCTGGTTCTACAGCAGTTCGGCTGACCTGGTTCTCTGACTCTAGAGCAGCTCTGCTGACCTGGTTCTTAGGCTCTAGAGCAGCTGTGCTGACCTGGTTATCTGTCTCTAAAGCAGCTCTGCTGACCTGGTTCTCTGGCTCTAAGGCAGCTCTGCTGACCTGGTTCTCTCCCTCTAAAGCAGCTCTGCTGACTTGGTTTCTCTGGCTCAACAGCAGCTCGGCTGACCTGGTTCTCTGGCTCTAGAGCAGCTCTGCTACCCTGGTTCTCTGGCTCTAAAGCAGCTCTGCTGACCTGCTTCTCTGCCTCTAGAGCAGCTCTGCTGACATGGTTCTCTGGCTCTAAAACATCTCTGCTGACCTGATTCTCTGGCTCTAGAGCAGTTGTGCTGACCTGGTTCTTAAGCTCCAGAGCAGCTCTGCTGACCTGGTTCTCTCCCTTTAAAACAGCTCTGCTGACCTGGTTTCTCTGGCTCTCCAGCATCTCAGCTGACCTTGTTATTAGGCTCTACAGCAGCTCTGCTTACCTGGTTCTCTGGCTCTAATGCTGCTCTGCTGACCTGGTTCTATGGCTCTAATGCAGCTCTGCTGACCTGGTTCTATGGCTGTTAAGCAGCTCTGCTGACCTGGTTCTCTGGCTGTAGAGCAGCTCTGCTGACCTGGTTGTTAGTCTCAAGAGCAGCACTGCTGACCAGGTTCTTAGGCTCTAGAGCAGCTCTGCTGACCTGGTTTGACTGGCTCTAAAGCAGCTCTGCTGACCTGGTTCTCTAGCTCTAAAGCAGCTCTGCTGACCTAGTTCTCTAGGTCTAAAGCAGCTCTGCTGACATGGTTCTATGGCTCTAAAGCAGCTCTGCTGATCTGGTTCTCTGGCTCTACAACAGCTCTGATGACCTGGTTCTCTCCCTCTAAAGAAGCTCTGCTGACTTGGTTCTTAGGCTCTAGAGCCGCTCTGCTGACCTGGTTCTCTGGCTCTAGAGCAGCTCTGCTGACCTGGTTCTCTGGCTCTACAGCAGCTCTGCTGACCTGGTTCTCTGGGTCTACAGCGGCTCTGCTTACCTGGTTCTCTCCCTCTAAAGCAGCTCTGCTGACCTGGTTCTCTGGCTCTAAAGCAGCTCTGCTGACCTAGTTCTCTGATTCTAGAGCAGCTCTGCTGACCTAGTTCTCTGGCTCTAAAGCAGCTCTGCTGACCTGGCTTCTCTGGCTCTACAGCAGCTCGGCTGACCTGTTTCTCTGGCTCTAAAGCAGCTCTGCTGACCTAGTTCTCTGGCTCTAGAGCAGCTCTGCTGACCTAGTTCTCTGGCTCTAAAGCAGCTCTGTTGACCTGGTTCTCTGGCTCTAAAGCAGCTCTGCTGACCTGGTTCTATGGCTCTAAAGCAGCTCTGCTGACCTAGTTCTCTCCCTATAAAGCAGCTCTGCTGACCTGGTTTCTCTGGCTCTACAGCAGCTCTGCTGACCTGGTTCTCTGGATCTAGAGCAGGTGTGCTGACCTGGTTCTCTCCCTCTAAAGCAGCTCTGCTGACCTGGTTTTTCCGGCTCTACAGCAGCTCTGCTGACCTAGTTCTCTGGTTCTAGAGCAGCTCTGCTGACCTGGTTCTTAGGCTCTACAGCAGCTCTGCTGACCTGGTTCTCTGGCTCTAAAGCAGCTCTCCTGACCTGGTTCTCTGGCTATGGAGCAGCTGTGCTGACCTGGTTCTCTGGCTCTAAAGCAGCTCTGCTGCCCTGTTCTATGGCTCTAAAGCAGATCTGCTGACCTGGTTCTCTGGCTCTAGAGCAGCTCTGCTGACCTGGTTCTCTGGCTATGGAGCAGCTGTGCTGACCTGGTTCTCTGGCTCTAAAGCAGCTCTGCTGCCTTGTTCTATGGCTCTAAAGCAGCTCTGCTGACCTGGTTCTCTGGTTCTAGAGCAGCTCTGCTGACCTGGTTCTTAGGCTCTACAGCAGCTCTGCTGACCTGGTTCTCTGGCTCTAAAGCAGCTCTGCTAACCTGGTTCTCTGGCTATGGAGCAGCTGTGCTGACCTGGTTCTCTGGCTCTAAAGCAGCTCTGCTGCCCTGTTCTATGGCTCTAAAGCAGATCTGCTGACCTGGTTCTCTGGCTCTAGAGCAGCTCTGCTGACCTGGTTCTCTGCCTCTAGAGCAGCTCCGCTGAGCTGGTTCTCTGGCTCTAAAGCAGCTCTGCTGACCTGGTTCTCTGACTCTAGAGCAGCTCTGCTGACCTGGTTCTCTCCCTCTAAAGCAGCTCTGCTGACCTGGTTTCTCTGGCTCTAGAGCAGCTTAGTTGACCTGGTTCTCTGGCTCTAGAGAAGCTCCGCTGACTTTGTTCTTAGGCTCTAGAGCAGCTCTACTGACATGGTTCTCTGGCTCTAGAGCAGCTCTGCTGACCTGGTTCTTAGGCTCTAGAGCAGCTCTGCTGACCTGGTTCTCTGGCTCTAAAGGAGCTCTGCTCACCTGGCTCTCTGGCTCTAGAGCAGCTCTGCTGACCTGGTTGTCCCCCTCTAAAGCAGCTCTGCTGACGTGGTTTCTCTGGCTCTAAAGCAGCTCGGTTGACCTGGTTCTCTGACTCTAAAGAAGCTCTGCTGACCTGGTTCTTAGGCTCTAAAGCGGCTCTACTGACATGGTTCTCTGGCTCCAGAGCAGCTCTGCTGACCTGGTTCTCTAACTCTAAAGCAGCTTTGCTGACCTGGTTTCTCTGGCTCTACAGCAGCTCGGCTGACCTGGTTTTCTGGCTCTAGAGCAGCTCTGCTGACCTGGTTCTCTGGCTCTAAAGCAGCTCTTCTGACCGGGTTTCTCTGGTTCTACAGCTACTCTGCTGCCCTGGTCCTCTGGCTCTGAAGCAGCTCTGCTGACCTGGTTCTATGCCTCTAGAGCAGCACTGCTGACCTGGTTCTCTGGCTCTAGAGCAGCTCTGCTAACCTGGTTCTATGGCTCTAAAGCAGCTCTGCTGACCTGGTTCTCTGACTCTAAAGCAGCTCTGCTGACCTGTTCTATGGCTCTAAAACAGCTCTGCTGACCTGCTTCTCTGGCTCAAGAGCAGCTCTGCTGACCTGGTTCTTAGGCTCTATAGCAGCTCTGCTGAGCTGGTTCTGTGGTTCTACAACAGCTCTGCTGACCTGGTTCTCTGGCTCTACAACATATCTGCTTACCTGGTTCTCTGGCTCTAAAGCACTTCTGCTGACCTGTTCTATGGCTCTAAAACAGCTCTGCTGACCTGCTTCTCTGGCTCAAGAGCAGCTTTGCTGACCTGGTTCTAAGGCTCTAGAGCAGCTCTGCTGACCTGGTTCTCTGGTTCTACAATGTCTCTGCTGACCTGGTTCTCTGGCTCTAGAGCAGCTCTGCTGACCTGGTTCTTAGGCTCTAGAGCAGTTCTGCTAACCTGGTTCTCTGGCTCTAAAGCATCTCTACTGACCTGGTTCTCTGGCTCGAGAGCAGCTGTGCTGACTTGGTTCTTAGGCTCCAGAGCAGCTCTGCTGACCTGGTTCTCTCCCTCTAAAGCAACTCTACTGACTTGGTTTTTCTGGCTCTACAGCAGCTCGGCTGACCTGGTTCTCTGACTCTAGAGCAGCTCTGCTGACCTGGTTCTTAGGCTCTAGAGCAGCTGTGCTGACCTGGTTCTCTGTCTCTAAAGCAGCTCTACTGACCTGGTTCTCTGTCTCTAAAGCAGCTCTGCTGACCTGGTTCTCTCCCTCTAATGCAGCTCTGCTGACCTGGTTCTCTGGCTCTAAAGCAGCTCTGCTCACCTGGCTCTCTGGCTCTAGAGCAGCTCTGCTGACCTGGTTCTCCCCCTCTAAAGCAGCTCTGCTGACCTGGTTTCTCTGGCTCTACAGCAGCTCGGTTGACCTGGTTCTCTGACTCTAAAGAAGCTCTGCTGACCTGGTTCTGAGGCTCTAAAGAAGCTCTACTGACATGGTTCTCTGGCTCCAGAGCAGCTCTGCTGACCTGGTTATCTCACTCTAAAGCAGCTTTGCTGACCTGGTTTCTCTGGCTCTACAGCAGCTCGGCTGACCTGGTTTTCTGGCTCTAGAGCAGCTCTGCTGACCTGGTTCTCTGGCTCTAAAGCAGCTCTGCTGACCTGGTTCTATGCCTCTAGAGCAGCACTGCTGACCTGGTTCTCTGGCTCTAGAGCAGCTCTGCTAACCTGGTTCTATGGCTCTAAAGCAGCTCTGCTGACCTGGTTCTCTGGCTCTAAAGCAGCTCTGCTGACCTGTTCTATGGCTCTAAAACAGCTCTGCTGACCTGGTCCTCTGGCTCTGAAGCAGCTCTGCTGACCTGGTTCTATGCCTCTAGAGCAGCTCTGCTGACCTGGTTCTCTGGTTCTACAACGGATCTGCTGACCTGGTTCTCTGGCTCTACAACAGCTCTGCTTACCTGGTTCTCTGGCTCTAAAGCAGCTCTGCTGACCTGTTCTATGGCTCTAAAACAGCTCTGCTGACCTGGTTCTCTGGCTCTAGAGCAGCTCTGCTGACCTGGTTCTTAGGCTCTAGAGCAGTTCTGCTAACCTGGTTCTCTGGCTCTAAAGCAGCTCTGCTGACCTGGTTCTCTGGCTCGAGAGCAGCTGTGCTGACTTGGTTCTTAGGCTCCAGAGCAGCTCTGCTGACCTGGTTCTCTCCCTCTAAAGCAACTCTACTGACTTGGTTTTTCTGGCTCTACAGCAGCTCGGCTGACCTGGTTCTCTGACTCTAGAGCAGCTCTGCTGACCTGGTTCTCTGGCTCTAAAGCAGCTCTGCTGACCTGCTCTATGGCTCTAAAACAGCTCTGCTGACCTGCTTCTCTGGCTCAAGAGCAGCTCTGCTGACCTGGTTCTTAGGCTCTATAGCAGCTCTGCTGACCTGGTTCTCTGACTCTACAACAGCTCTGCTTACCTGGTTCTCTGGCTCTAAAGCAGCTCTGCTGACCTGTTCTATGGCTCTAAAACAGCTCTGCTGACCTGGTTCTCTGGCTCAAGAGCAGCTCTGCTGACCTGGTTCTTAGGCTCTAGAGCAGCTCTGCTGACCTGGTTCTCTGGTTCTACAACGGCTCTGCTGACCTGGTTCTCTGGCTCTAGAGCAGCTCTGCTGACCTGGTTCTTAGGCTCTAGAGCAGTTCTGCTAACCTGGTTCTCTGGCTCTAAAGCAGCTCTGCTGACCTGGTTCTCTGGCTCGAGAGCGGCTGTGCTGACTTGGTTCTTAGGCTCCAGAGCAGCTCTGCTGACCTTGTTCTCTCCCTCTAAAGCAACTCTACTGACTTGGTTTTTCTGGTTCTACAACGGCTCTGCTGACCTGGTTCTCTGGCTCTAGAACAGCTTTGCTGACCTGGTTCTTAGGCTCTAGAGCAGCTGTGCTGACCTGGTTCTCTGTCTCTAAAGCAGCTCTGCTGACCTGGTTCTCTGGCTCTAAAGCAGCTCTGCTGACCTGGTTCTCTCCCTTTAAAGCAGCTCTGATGACCTGGTTTCTCCGGCTCTACAGCAGCTCTGCTGACCTAGTTCTCGGGTTCTAGAGCAGATCTGTTGACCTGGTTCTCTGGCTCTAAAGCAGCTCTGCTGACCTGTTCTATGGCTCTAAAACAGTTCTGCTGACCTGCTTCTCTGGCTCAAGAGCAGCTCTGCTGACCTGGTTCTTAGGCTTCATAGCAGCTCTGCTGACCTGGTTCTCTGGTTCTACAACGGCTCTGCTGACCTGGTTCTCTGGCTCTACAACAGCTCTGCTTACCTGGTTCTCTGGCTCTAAAGCAGCTCTGCTGACCTGTTCTATGGCTCAAGAGCAGCTCTGCTGACCTGGTTCTTAGGCTCTAGAGCAGCTCTGCTGACCTGGTTCTCTGGTTCCACAACGGCTCTGCTGACCTGGTTCTCTGGCTCTAGAGCAGCTCTGCTGAGCTGGTTCTTAGGCTCTAGAGCAGTTCTGCTAACCTGGTTCTCTGGCTCTAAAGCAGCTCTGCTGACCTGGTTCTCTGGCTCGAGAGCAGCTGTGCTGACTTGGTTCTTAGGCTCCAGAGCAGCTCTGCTGACCTGGTTCTCTCCCTCTAAAGCAGCTCTACTGACTTGGTTTTTCTGGCTCTACAGCAGCTCGGCTGACCTGGTTCTCTGACTCTAGAGCAGCTCTGCTGACCTGGTTCTTAGGCTCTAGAGCAGCTGTGCTGACCTGGTTCTCTGTCTCTAAAGCAGCTCTGCTGACCTGGTTCTCTGGCTCTAAGGCAGCTCTGCTGACCTGGTTCTCTCCCTCTAAAGCAGCTCTGCTGACTTGGTTTCTCTGGCTCAACAGCAGCTCGGCTGACCTGGTTCTCTGGCTCTAGAACAGCTCTGCTACCCTGGTTCTCTGGCTCTAAAGCAGCTCTGCTGACCTGCTTCTCTGCCTCTATAGCAGCTCTGCTGACATGGTTCTCTGGCTCTAAAACATCTCTGCTGACCTGATTCTCTGGCTCTAGAGCAGCTGTGCTGACCTGGTTCTTAAGCTCCAGAGCAGCTCTGCTGACCTGGTTCTCTCCCTTTAAAACAGCTCTGCTGACCTGGTTTCTCTGGCTCTCCAGCAGCTCAGCTGACCTTGTTCTTAGGCTCTACAGCAGCTCTGCTTACCTGGTTCTCTGGCTCTAATGCTGCTCTGCTGACCTGGTTCTATGGCTCTAATGCAGCTCTGCTGACCTGGTTCTATGGCTGTTAAGCAGCTCTGCTGACCTGGTTCTCTGGCTGTAGAGCAGCTCTGCTGACCTGGTTCTCTCACTCTAAAGCAGCTTTGCTGACCTGGTTTCTCTGGCTCTACAGCAGCTCGGCTGACCTGGTTTTCTGGCTCTAGAGCAGCTCTGCTGACCTGGTTCTCTGGCTCTAAAGCAGCTCTTCTGACCGGGTTTCTCTGTTTCTACAGCTGCTCTGCTGCCCTGGTCCTCTGGCTCTGAAGCAGCTCTGCTGACCTAGTTCTATGCCTCTAGAGCATCACTGCTGACCTGGTTCTCTGGCTCTAGAGCAGCTCTGCTAACCTGGTTCTATGGCTCTAAAGCAGCTCTGCTGACCTGGTTCTCTGGCTCTAAAGCAGCTCTGCTGACCTGTTCTATGGCTCTAAAACAGCTCTGCTGACCTGCTTCTCTGGCTCAAGAGCAGCTCTGCTGACCTGGTTCTTAGGCTCTATAGCAGCTCTGCTGACCTGGTTCTCTGGTTCTACAACGGCTCTGCTGACCTGGTTCTCTGGCTCTACAACAGCTCTGCTTACCTGGTTCTCTGGCTCTAAAGCAGCTCTGCTGACCTGTTCTATGGCTCTAAAACAGCTCTGCTGACCTGGTTCTTAGGCTCTAGAGCAGCTCTGCTGACCTGGTTCTCTGGTTCTACAACGGCTCTGCTGACCTGGTTCTCTGGCTCTAGAGCAGCTCTGCTGACCTGGTTCTTAGGCTCTAGAGCAGTTCTGCTAACCTGGTTCTCTGGCTCTAAAGCAGCTCTGCTGACCTGGTTCTCTGGCTCGAGAGCAGCTGTGTTGACTTGGTTCTTAGGCTCCAGAGCAGCTCTGCTGACCTGGTTCTCTCCCTCTAAAGCAACTCTACTGACTTGGTTTTTCTGGCTCTACAGCAGCTCGCCTGACCTGGTTCTCTGACTCTAGAGCAGCTCTGCTGACCTGGTTCTTAGGCTCTAGAGCAGCTTTGCTGACCTGGTTCTCTGTCTCTAAAGCAGCTCTGCTGACCTGGTTCTCTGGCTCTAAAGCAGCTGTGCTGACCTGGTTCTCTCCCTCTAAAGCAGCTCTGCTGACCTGGTTTCTCCGGCTCTATAGCAGCTCTGCTGACCTAGTTCTCTGGTTCTAGAGCAGCTCTGTTGACCTGGTTCTCTGGCTCTAAAGCAGCTCTGCTGACCTGTTCTATGGCTCTAAAACAGTTCTGCTGACCTGCTTCTCTGGCTCAAGAGCAGCTCTGCTGACCTGGTTCTTAGGCTTCATAGCAGCTCTGCTGACCTGGTTCTCTGGTTCTACAACGGCTCTGCTGACCTGGTTCTCTGGCTCTACAACAACTCTGCTTACCTGGTTCTCTGGCTCTAAAGCAGCTCTGCTGGCCTATTCTATGGCTCTAAAACAGCTCTGCTGACCTGCTTCTCTTGCTCAAGAGCAGCTCTGCTGACCTGGTTCTTAGGCTCTAGAGCAGCTCTGCTGACCTGGTTCTCTGGTTCCACAACGGCTCTGCTGACCTGGTTCTCTGGCTCTAGAGCAGCTCTGCTGAGCTGGTTCTTAGGCTCTAGAGCAGTTCTGCTAACCTGGTTCTCTGGCTCTAAAGCAGCTCTGCTGACCTGGTTCTCTGGCTCAAGAGCAGCTGTGCTGACTTGGTTCTTAGGCTCCAGAGCAGCTCTGCTGACCTGGTTCTCTCCCTCTAAAGCAGCTCTACTGACTTGGTTTTTCTGGCTCTACAGCAGCTCGGCTGACCTGGTTCTCTGACTCTAGAGCAGCTCTGCTGACCTGGTTCTTAGGCTCTAGAGCAGCTGTGCCTACCTGGTTATCTGTCTCTAAAGCAGCTCTGCTGACCTGGTTCTCTGGCTCTAAGGCAGCTCTGCTGACCTGGTTCTCTCCCTCTAAAGCAGCTCTGCTGACTTGGTTTCTCTGGCTCAACAGCAGCTCGGCTGACCTGGTTCTCTGGCTCTAGAGCAGCTCTGCTACCCTGGTTCTCTGGCTCTAAAGCAGCTCTGCTGACCTGCTTCTCTGCCTCTAGAGCAGCTCTGCTGACATGGTTCTCTGGCTCTAAATCATCTCTGCTGACCTGATTCTCTGGCTCTAGAGCAGCTGTGCTGACCTGGTTCTTAAGCTCCAGAGCAGCTCTGCTGACCTGGTTCTCTCCCTTTAAAACAGCTCTGCTGACCTGGTTTCTCTGGCTCTCCAGCAGCTCAGCTGACCTTGTTATTAGGCTCTACAGCAGCTCTGCTTACCTGGTTCTCTGGCTCTAATGCTGCTCTGCTGACCTGCTTCTATGGCTCTAATGCAGCTCTGCTGACCTGGTTCTATGGCTGTTAAGCAGCTCTGCTGACCTGGTTCTCTGGCTGTAGAGCAGCTCTGCTGACCTGGTTCTCTCACTCTAAAGCAGCTTTGCTGACCTGGTTTCTCTGGCTCTACAGCAGCTCGGCTGACCTGGTTTTCTGGCTCTAGAGCAGCTCTGCTGACCTGGTTCTCTGGCTCTAAAGCAGCTCTTCTGACCGGGTTTCTCTGGTTCTACAGCTGCTCTGCTGCCCTGGTCCTCTGGCTCTGAAGCAGCTCTGCTGACCTAGTTCTATGCCTCTAGAGCATCACTGCTGACCTGATTCTCTGGCTCTAGAGCAGCTCTGCTAACCTGGTTCTATGGCTCTAAAGCAGCTCTGCTGACCTGGTTCTCTGGCTCTAAAGCAGCTCTGCTGACCTGTTCTATGGCTCTAAAACAGCTCTGCTGACCTGCTTCTCTGGCTCAAGAGCAGCTCTGCTGACCTGGTTCTTAGGCTCTATAGCAGCTCTGCTGACCTGGTTCTCTGGTTCTACAACGGCTCTGCTGACCTGGTTCTCTGGCTCTACAACAGCTCTGCTTACCTGGTTCTCTGGCTCTAAAGCAGCTCTGCTGACCTGTTCTATGGCTCTAAAACAGCTCTGCTGACCTGCTTCTCTGGCTCAAGAGCAGCTCTGCTGACCTGGTTCTTAGGCTCTAGAGCAGCTCTGCTGACCTGGTTCTCTGGTTCTACAACGGCTCTGCTGACCTGGTTCTCTGGCTCTAGAGCAGCTCTGCTGACCTGGTTCTTAGGCTCTAGAGCAGTTCTGCTAACCTGGTTCTCTGGCTCTAAAGCAGCTCTGCTGACCTGGTTCTCTGGCTCGAGAGCAGCTGTGCTGACTTGGTTCTTAGGCTCCAGAGCAGCTCTGCTGAACTGGTTCTCTCCCTCTAAAGCAACTCTACTGACTTGGTTTTTCTGGCTCTACAGCAGCTCGGCTGACCTGGTTCTCTGACTCTAGAGCAGCTCTGCTGACCTGGTTCTTAGGCTCTAGAGCAGCTGTGCTGACCTGGTTCTCTGTCTCTAAAGCAGCTCTGCTGACCTGGTTCTCTGGCTCTAAAGCAGCTCTGCTGACCTGGTTCTCTCCCTCTAAAGCAGCTCTGCTGACCTGGTTTCTCCGGCTCTACAGCAGCTCTGCTGACCTAGTTCTCTGGTTCTAGAGCAGCTCTGTTGACCTGGTTCTCTGGCTCTAAAGCAGCTCTGCTGACCTGTTCTATGGCTCTAAAACAGTTCTGCTCACCTGCTTCTCTGGCTCAAGAGCAGCTCTGCTGACCTGGTTCTCAGGCTTCATAGCAGCTCTGCTGACCTGGTTCTCTGGTTCTACAACGGCTCTGCTGACCTGGTTCTCTGGCTCTACAACAGCTCTGCTTACCTGGTTCTCTGGCTCTAAAGCAGCTCTGCTGACCTGTTCTATGGCTCTAAAACAGCTCTGCTGACCTGCTTCTCTTGCTCAAGAGCAGCTCTGCTGACCTGGTTCTTAGGCTCTAGAGCAGCTCTGCTGACCTGGTTCTTTGGTTCCACAACGGCTCTGCTGACCTGGTTCTCTGGCTCTAGAGCAGCTCTGCTGAGCTGGTTCTTAGGCTCTAGAGCAGTTCTGCTAACCTGGTTCTCTGGCTCTAAAGCAGCTCTGCTGACCTGGTTCTCTGGCTCGAGAGCAGCTGTGCTGACTTGGTTCTTAGGCTCCAGAGCAGCTCTGCTGACCTGGTTCTCTCCCTCTAAAGCAGCTCTACTGACTTGGATTTTCTGGCTCTACAGCAGCTCGGCTGACCTGGTTCTCTGACTCTAGAGCAGCTCTGCTGACCTGGTTCTTAGGCTCTAGAGCAGCTGTGCTGACCTGGTTCTCTGTCTCTAAAGCAGCTCTGCTGACCTGGTTCTCTGGCTCTAAGGCAGCTCTGCTGACCTGGTTCTCTCCCTCTAAAGCAGCTCTGCTGACTTGGTTTCTCTGGCTCAACAGCAGCTCGGCTGACCTGGTTCTCTGGCTCTAGAGCAGCTCTGCTACCCTGGTTCTCTGGCTCTAAAGCAGCTCTGCTGACCTGCTTCTCTGCCTCTAGAGCAGCTCTGCTGACATGGTTCTCTGGCTCTAAAACATCTCTGCTGACCTGATTCTCTGGCTCTAGAGCAGCTGTGCTGACCTGGTTCTTAAGCTCCAGAGCAGCTCTGCTGACCTGGTTCTCTGGCTCTAAAGCAGCTCTTCTGACCGGGTTTCTCTGGTTCTACAGCTGCTCTGCTGCCCTGGTCCTCTGGCTCTGAAGCAGCTCTGCTGACCTGGTTCTATGCCTCTAGAGCAGCACTGCTGACCTGGTTCTCTGGCTCTAGAGCAGCTCTGCTAACCTGGTTCTATGGCTCTAAAGCAGCTCTGCTGACCTGGTACTCTGGCTCTAAAGCAGCTCTGCTGACCTGTTCTATGGCTCTAAAACAGCTCTGCTGACCTGCTTCTCTGGCTCAAGAGCAGCTCTGCTGACCTGGTTCTTAGGCTCTATAGCAGCTCTGCTGACCTGGTTCTCTGGTTCTACAACAGCTCTGCTGACCTGGTTCTCTGACTCTACAACAGATCTGCTTACCTGGTTCTCTGGCTCTAAAGCAGCTCTGCTGACCTGTTCTATGGCTCTAAAACAGCTCTGCTGACCTGCTTCTCTGGCTCAAGAGCAGCTCTGCTGACCTGGTTCTAAGGCTCTAGAGCAGCTCTACTGGCCTGGTTCTCTGGTTCTACAACGGCTCTGCTGACCTGGTTCTCTGGCTCTAGAGCAGCTCTGCTGACCTGGTTCTTAGGCTCTAGAGCAGTTCTGCTGACCTGGTTCTTAGGCTCTAGAGCAGCTGTGCTGACCTGGTTCTCTGTCTCTAAAGCAGCTCTACTGACCTGGTTCTCTGTCTCTAAAGCAGCTCTGCTGACCTGGTTCTCTCCCTCTAAAGCAGCTCTGCTGACCTGGTTCTCTGGCTCTAAAGCAGCTCTGCTCACCTGGCTCTCTGGCTCTAGAGCAGCTCTGCTGACCTGGTTCTCCCCCTCTAAAGCAGCTCTGCTGACCTGGTTTCTCTGGCTCTACAGCAGCTCGGTTGACCTGGTTCTCTGACTCTAAAGAAGCTCTGCTGACCTGGTTCTTAGGCTCTAAAGAAGCTCTACTGACATGGTTTTCTGGCTCCAGAGCAGCTCTGCTGACCTGGTTCTCTCACTCTAAAGCAGCTTTGCTGACCTGGTTTCTCTGGCTCTACAGCAGCTCGGCTGACCTGGTTTTCTGGCTCTAGAGCAGCTCTGCTGACCTGGTTCTCTGGCTCTAAAGCAGCTCTTCTGACCGGGTTTCTCTGGTTCTACAGCTGCTCTGCTGCCCTGGTCCTCTGGCTCTGAAGCAGCTCTGCTGACCTGGTTCTATGCCTCTAGAGCAGCACTGCTGACCTGGTTCTCTGGCTCTAGAGCAGCTCTGCTAACCTGGTTCTATGGCTCTAAAGCAGCTCTGCTGACCTGGTTCTCTGGCTCTAAAGCAGCTCTGCTGACCTGTTCTATGGCTCTAAAACAGCTCTGCTGACCTGGTCCTCTGGCTCTGAAGCAGCTCTGCTGACCTGGTTCTATGCCTCTAGAGCATCACTGCTGACCTGATTCTCTGGCTCTAGAGCAGCTCTGCTAACCTGGTTCTATGGCTCTAAAGCAGCTCTGCTGACCTGGCTCTCTGGCTCTAAAGCAGCTCTGCTGACCTGTTCTATGGCTCTAAAACAGCTCTGCTGACCTGCTTCTCTGGCTCAAGAGCAGCTCTGCTGACCTGGTTCTTAGGCTCTATAGCAGCTCTGCTGACCTGGTTCTCTGGTTCTACAACGGCTCTGCTGACCTGGTTCTCTGGCTCTACAACAGCTCTGCTTACCTGGTTCTCTGGCTCTAAAGCAGCTCTGCTGACCTGTTCTATGGCTCTAAAACAGCTCTGCTGACCTGCTTCTCTGGCTCAAGAGCAGCTCTGCTGACCTGGTTCTTAGGCTCTAGAGCAGCTCTGCTGACCTGGTTCTCTGGTTCTACAACGGCTCTGCTGACCTGGTTCTCTGGCTCTAGAGCAGCTCTGCTGACCTGGTTCTTAGGCTCTAGAGCAGTTCTGCTAACCTGGTTCTCTGGCTCTAAAGCAGCTCTGCTGACCTGGTTCTCTGGCTCGAGAGCAGCTGTGCTGACTTGGTTCTTAGGCTCCAGAGCAGCTCTGCTGAACTGGTTCTCTCCCTCTAAAGCAACTCTACTGACTTGGTTTTTCTGGCTCTACAGCAGCTCGGCTGACCTGGTTCTCTGACTCTAGAGCAGCTCTGCTGACCTGGTTCTTAGGCTCTAGAGCAGCTGTGCTGACCTGGTTCTCTGTCTCTAAAGCAGCTCTGCTGACCTGGTTCTCTGGCTCTAAAGCAGCTCTGCTGACCTGGTTCTCTCCCTCTAAAGCAGCTCTGCTGACCTGGTTTCTCCGGCTCTACAGCAGCTCTGCTGACCTAGTTCTCTGGTTCTAGAGCAGCTCTGTTGACCTGGTTCTCTGGCTCTAAAGCAGCTCTGCTGACCTGTTCTATGGCTCTAAAACAGTTCTGCTGACCTGCTTCTCTGGCTCAAGAGCAGCTCTGCTGACCTGGTTCTTAGGCTTCATAGCAGCTCTGCTGACCTGGTTCTCTGGTTCTACAACGGCTCTGCTGACCTGGTTCTCTGGCTCTACAACAACTCTGCTTACCTGGTTCTCTGGCTCTAAAGCAGCTCTGCTGGCCTATTCTATGGCTCTAAAACAGCTCTGCTGACCTGCTTCTCTTGCTCAAGAGCAGCTCTGCTGACCTGGTTCTTAGGCTCTAGAGCAGCTCTGCTGACCTGGTTCTCTGGTTCCACAACGGCTCTGCTGACCTGGTTCTCTGGCTCTAGAGCAGCTCTGCTGAGCTGGTTCTTAGGCTCTAGAGCAGTTCTGCTAACCTGGTTCTCTGGCTCTAAAGCAGCTCTGCTGACCTGGTTCTCTGGCTCAAGAGCAGCTGTGCTGACTTGGTTCTTAGGCTCCAGAGCAGCTCTGCTGACCTGGTTCTCTCCCTCTAAAGCAGCTCTACTGACTTGGTTTTTCTGGCTCTACAGCAGCTCGGCTGACCTGGTTCTCTGACTCTAGAGCAGCTCTGCTGACCTGGTTCTTAGGCTCTAGAGCAGCTGTGCCTACCTGGTTATCTGTCTCTAAAGCAGCTCTGCTGACCTGGTTCTCTGGCTCTAAGGCAGCTCTGCTGACCTGGTTCTCTCCCTCTAAAGCAGCTCTGCTGACTTGGTTTCTCTGGCTCAACAGCAGCTCGGCTGACCTGGTTCTCTGGCTCTAGAGCAGCTCTGCTACCCTGGTTCTCTGGCTCTAAAGCAGCTCTGCTGACCTGCTTCTCTGCCTCTAGAGCAGCTCTGCTGACATGGTTCTCTGGCTCTAAATCATCTCTGCTGACCTGATTCTCTGGCTCTAGAGCAGCTGTGCTGACCTGGTTCTTAAGCTCCAGAGCAGCTCTGCTGACCTGGTTCTCTCCCTTTAAAACAGCTCTGCTGACCTGGTTTCTCTGGCTCTCCAGCAGCTCAGCTGACCTTGTTATTAGGCTCTACAGCAGCTCTGCTTACCTGGTTCTCTGGCTCTAATGCTGCTCTGCTGACCTGCTTCTATGGCTCTAATGCAGCTCTGCTGACCTGGTTCTATGGCTGTTAAGCAGCTCTGCTGACCTGGTTCTCTGGCTGTAGAGCAGCTCTGCTGACCTGGTTCTCTCACTCTAAAGCAGCTTTGCTGACCTGGTTTCTCTGGCTCTACAGCAGCTCGGCTGACCTGGTTTTCTGGCTCTAGAGCAGCTCTGCTGACCTGGTTCTCTGGCTCTAAAGCAGCTCTTCTGACCGGGTTTCTCTGGTTCTACAGCTGCTCTGCTGCCCTGGTCCTCTGGCTCTGAAGCAGCTCTGCTGACCTAGTTCTATGCCTCTAGAGCATCACTGCTGACCTGATTCTCTGGCTCTAGAGCAGCTCTGCTAACCTGGTTCTATGGCTCTAAAGCAGCTCTGCTGACCTGGTTCTCTGGCTCTAAAGCAGCTCTGCTGACCTGTTCTATGGCTCTAAAACAGCTCTGCTGACCTGCTTCTCTGGCTCAAGAGCAGCTCTGCTGACCTGGTTCTTAGGCTCTATAGCAGCTCTGCTGACCTGGTTCTCTGGTTCTACAACGGCTCTGCTGACCTGGTTCTCTGGCTCTACAACAGCTCTGCTTACCTGGTTCTCTGGCTCTAAAGCAGCTCTGCTGACCTGTTCTATGGCTCTAAAACAGCTCTGCTGACCTGCTTCTCTGGCTCAAGAGCAGCTCTGCTGACCTGGTTCTTAGGCTCTAGAGCAGCTCTGCTGACCTGGTTCTCTGGTTCTACAACGGCTCTGCTGACCTGGTTCTCTGGCTCTAGAGCAGCTCTGCTGACCTGGTTCTTAGGCTCTAGAGCAGTTCTGCTAACCTGGTTCTCTGGCTCTAAAGCAGCTCTGCTGACCTGGTTCTCTGGCTCGAGAGCAGCTGTGCTGACTTGGTTCTTAGGCTCCAGAGCAGCTCTGCTGAACTGGTTCTCTCCCTCTAAAGCAACTCTACTGACTTGGTTTTTCTGGCTCTACAGCAGCTCGGCTGACCTGGTTCTCTGACTCTAGAGCAGCTCTGCTGACCTGGTTCTTAGGCTCTAGAGCAGCTGTGCTGACCTGGTTCTCTGTCTCTAAAGCAGCTCTGCTGACCTGGTTCTCTGGCTCTAAAGCAGCTCTGCTGACCTGGTTCTCTCCCTCTAAAGCAGCTCTGCTGACCTGGTTTCTCCGGCTCTACAGCAGCTCTGCTGACCTAGTTCTCTGGTTCTAGAGCAGCTCTGTTGACCTGGTTCTCTGGCTCTAAAGCAGCTCTGCTGACCTGTTCTATGGCTCTAAAACAGTTCTGCTCACCTGCTTCTCTGGCTCAAGAGCAGCTCTGCTGACCTGGTTCTCAGGCTTCATAGCAGCTCTGCTGACCTGGTTCTCTGGTTCTACAACGGCTCTGCTGACCTGGTTCTCTGGCTCTACAACAGCTCTGCTTACCTGGTTCTCTGGCTCTAAAGCAGCTCTGCTGACCTGTTCTATGGCTCTAAAACAGCTCTGCTGACCTGCTTCTCTTGCTCAAGAGCAGCTCTGCTGACCTGGTTCTTAGGCTCTAGAGCAGCTCTGCTGACCTGGTTCTTTGGTTCCACAACGGCTCTGCTGACCTGGTTCTCTGGCTCTAGAGCAGCTCTGCTGAGCTGGTTCTTAGGCTCTAGAGCAGTTCTGCTAACCTGGTTCTCTGGCTCTAAAGCAGCTCTGCTGACCTGGTTCTCTGGCTCGAGAGCAGCTGTGCTGACTTGGTTCTTAGGCTCCAGAGCAGCTCTGCTGACCTGGTTCTCTCCCTCTAAAGCAGCTCTACTGACTTGGATTTTCTGGCTCTACAGCAGCTCGGCTGACCTGGTTCTCTGACTCTAGAGCAGCTCTGCTGACCTGGTTCTTAGGCTCTAGAGCAGCTGTGCTGACCTGGTTCTCTGTCTCTAAAGCAGCTCTGCTGACCTGGTTCTCTGGCTCTAAGGCAGCTCTGCTGACCTGGTTCTCTCCCTCTAAAGCAGCTCTGCTGACTTGGTTTCTCTGGCTCAACAGCAGCTCGGCTGACCTGGTTCTCTGGCTCTAGAGCAGCTCTGCTACCCTGGTTCTCTGGCTCTAAAGCAGCTCTGCTGACCTGCTTCTCTGCCTCTAGAGCAGCTCTGCTGACATGGTTCTCTGGCTCTAAAACATCTCTGCTGACCTGATTCTCTGGCTCTAGAGCAGCTGTGCTGACCTGGTTCTTAAGCTCCAGAGCAGCTCTGCTGACCTGGTTCTCTGGCTCTAAAGCAGCTCTTCTGACCGGGTTTCTCTGGTTCTACAGCTGCTCTGCTGCCCTGGTCCTCTGGCTCTGAAGCAGCTCTGCTGACCTGGTTCTATGCCTCTAGAGCAGCACTGCTGACCTGGTTCTCTGGCTCTAGAGCAGCTCTGCTAACCTGGTTCTATGGCTCTAAAGCAGCTCTGCTGACCTGGTACTCTGGCTCTAAAGCAGCTCTGCTGACCTGTTCTATGGCTCTAAAACAGCTCTGCTGACCTGCTTCTCTGGCTCAAGAGCAGCTCTGCTGACCTGGTTCTTAGGCTCTATAGCAGCTCTGCTGACCTGGTTCTCTGGTTCTACAACAGCTCTGCTGACCTGGTTCTCTGGCTCTACAACAGATCTGCTTACCTGGTTCTCTGGCTCTAAAGCAGCTCTGCTGACCTGTTCTATGGCTCTAAAACAGCTCTGCTGACCTGCTTCTCTGGCTCAAGAGCAGCTCTGCTGACCTGGTTCTAAGGCTCTAGAGCAGCTCTACTGGCCTGGTTCTCTGGTTCTACAACGGCTCTGCTGACCTGGTTCTCTGGCTCTAGAGCAGCTCTGCTGACCTGGTTCTTAGGCTCTAGAGCAGTTCTGCTGACCTGGTTCTTAGGCTCTAGAGCAGCTGTGCTGACCTGGTTCTCTGTCTCTAAAGCAGCTCTACTGACCTGGTTCTCTGTCTCTAAAGCAGCTCTGCTGACCTGGTTCTCTCCCTCTAAAGCAGCTCTGCTGACCTGGTTCTCTGGCTCTAAAGCAGCTCTGCTCACCTGGCTCTCTGGCTCTAGAGCAGCTCTGCTGACCTGGTTCTCCCCCTCTAAAGCAGCTCTGCTGACCTGGTTTCTCTGGCTCTACAGCAGCTCGGTTGACCTGGTTCTCTGACTCTAAAGAAGCTCTGCTGACCTGGTTCTTAGGCTCTAAAGAAGCTCTACTGACATGGTTTTCTGGCTCCAGAGCAGCTCTGCTGACCTGGTTCTCTCACTCTAAAGCAGCTTTGCTGACCTGGTTTCTCTGGCTCTACAGCAGCTCGGCTGACCTGGTTTTCTGGCTCTAGAGCAGCTCTGCTGACCTGGTTCTCTGGCTCTAAAGCAGCTCTTCTGACCGGGTTTCTCTGGTTCTACA